>NW_027309210.1:0-46719 GCF_047496885.1 Scyliorhinus torazame | reverse complement strand
CCATCCCCCACACCCCCACCACCCACTCCCCCATCCCCCACTCCCCCATCCCCCACTCCCTCCGCTCCCTCCATCCCACACTCCCCATTCCCCCACTCCCCATCCCCCACTCCCACCGACTCCCCCATCCCCCACTCACCCCCATCCCCCACTCCCCCATCCCCCAATCCCTCACTCCCCCCCACACCTGCACTGCCACCACTCCCCCCCACTCCCCCATCCCCCCACTCCCCCATCCCTCACTCCCCCATCCCCCACACCCCCCATCCCCCACTCCCCCATCCCCCACACCCCCACCACCCACTCCCCCCATCCCCCACTCCCCCATCCCCCACTCCCCCATCCCCCACTCCACCACTCCCCCATCCCCACCCCCATCCCCCACTCCCACCACTCCCCCACCCCCACTCCACCATCCCCCACTCCCCCATCCCCCACTCCCCCACTCCCCCACTCCCCCACCCCCCACACCCCCCACCCCACCCCACCCCCCATCCCCCCACTCCCCACCCCCCCCACCCACCCCACCCCCCACTCCCCACCACCCCCCACCCCCCCACTCCCCACCCCACCCTCCCCCCACCCCCAACCCCCCACCCCCCACCCCACCCCCCCCACCCCCCACCCCCCACCACCCCCCACCCCCCACACCCCCCACCCCCACCCCCCACCCCCACTCCCCATCCCCCCACCCCACCCACCCCCCACTCCCCACCACCCCACCCCCCCACCCCCCACTCCCCATCCCCCACACCCAACCCCCCACCACCCCACTCCCCCCCACCCCCCACACCCCAACCCCCACCCCACCCCACCACCCCCCATCCCCCCACTCCCCATCCCCCACACCCCTCCACCCACCACTCCCCCACTCCCCATCCCCCCACTCCCCCATCCCCCCCCACATCCCCCACTCCCCCCCACTCCCCCCATCCCCACTCCCCCCACCCCCCACCCCCACTCACCCCACCCCCCATCCCCCCCCCACTCCCCCAACCCCCCACACCCCACCCCCATCCCCCCACCCCCCACTCCCCCACTCCCCCAATCCCCCACCCCAACCCCCACCCCACTCCCCACCCCACTCCCCCCCCACTCCCCCATCCCCACTCCCCCACCCCCCACTCCCCCCACCCCCACTCCCCATCCCCCACTCCACCCCCACTCCCCCATCCCCCACTCCCCCATCCCCCACTCCCCAACCCCCACTCCCCCACTCCCCCCCATCCCCCCCACTCCCCACCCCACACCCCATACCCCCCCATCCCCCACTCCCCACCACTCCCCACCCCCACTCCCCCATCCCCCACCCCCCACTCCCCCATCCCCCACTCCCCAATCCCCACTCCCCCACTACCCCACCCCCACTCCCTCACACACCCCATTCCCCATCCCAACCCCCCATCCCCCCACTTCCCCATCCCCCACTCCCCCATCCCCCTACTCCCATCCCCCACTCCCCACTCCCCACTCCCCATCCCCCACACCCCCATCCCCCCAATCCCTCACACTCCGCCACTCCTCACTGCCACCACTCCCCCCACTCCCGCACTGCCACCACTCCCCCACACCCCCATCACCCACTCCCCCATCCCCCACACCCCACACCCACTCCCCATCCCCCACCCCCATCCCCCACACCCCCATCCCCCCACACCCCATCCCCCACACCCCCACCCCCCACTCCCCCACCCCCACACCCCCCACCCACCCACTCCCCATCCCCCACACCCCCACCACCCACTCCCCCATCCCCCACTCCCCCCACTCCCCCACCCACACCCCCATCCCCCCACCCCCCATCCCCCACTTCCCCCATCCCCCACTCCCCCATCCCCACTCCCCCATCCCCCTAATCCCTCACTCCCCCCCCACTCCCTCCACTCCCCCACTCCCCCCACTCCCCATCCCCCACTCACCCCACTCCCCCATCCCCCCACCCCACCCCCATCCCCCACACCCCCCATCCCCCACACCCCCACCACCCCTCCCCCATCCCCCACTCCCCCCACTCCCTCCATCCCCCACTCCCCCACCCCCCACTCCCCATCCCCCACTCCCACCACTCCCCCACCCCCCACTCCCCCATCCCCCACTCCCCAATCCCACACTCCCCCACTACCCCATCCCCCCACTCCCTCACTCCCCCCATTCCCCCACTCCCCCACTCCCACCATCCCCCACTCCCCCATCCCCCACTCCCCCATCCCCCACTCCCCCATCCCCCCAATCCCTCACTCCCCCCCACTCCTGCACTGCCACCACTCCCCCCACTCCCCCATCCCCCACTCCCCATCCCCCACACCCCCACACCCCCACACCCCCATCCCCCACTCCCCCATCCCCAACCCCCACTCCCCCCACTCCCCCATCCCCCACTCCCCCATCCCCCACACCCCCATCCCTCACTCCCCCATCCCCCACACCCCCATCCCCCACTCCCCCATCCCCCCACACCCCCACCACCCACTCCCCAACCCCCACTCCCCCCGCTCCCTCCATCCCACACTCCCCCATTCCCCCACTCCCCATCCCCACTCCCACCGACTCCCCCATCCCCCACTCCCCCATCCCCCATTCCCCCATCCCCCACACCCCCATCCCCCACACCACCACCACCCACTCCCCCATCCCCCACTCCCCCCACTCCCTCCATCCCACACTCCCCATTCCCCCACTACCCATCCCCCACTCCCACCACTCCCCCCATGCCCCACTCCCCCATCCCCCACTCCCCAATCCCACAATCCCCCACTACCTCATCCCCCCACTCCCTCACTCCCCCCATTCCCCCCATCCCCCACTCCCCCCATGCCACCATCCCACACTCCCCATTCCCCCACTCCCAATCCCCCACACCCACCACTCCCCATCCCCACTCCCCCACCCCCCACTCCCCAATCCCACACTCCCCCATTACCACATCCCCCCACTCCCTCACTCCCCCCATTCCCCCATCCCCCACTCCCCCACCCTCCCACTCCCCCTATCCCCCACTCCTCCAAATCCCCACACTCCCCCCTCTCCCCCATTCCCCCATCCCCCACTCCCCCACCCCCCACTCACCCACCCCCCATCCCCCACCCCCACTCCCCCAACCCCCCACTCCCCATCCCCCTCGCCCCCACTCCCCCGCTGTCCCCCACTCCCACATCCTCCCACACCCCATCCCCCCACTCCCTCCACTCCCCAACCCCACTCCCCCATCCCCCACTCCCCCATCCCCCACTCCCCATCCCCCACTCCCCCCACTCCCCACTCCTCCATACCCCATTACCTCCATCCCTCACTCCCCCATTCCCCCACTCCCCATCCCCCACTCCCCATCCCCCACTCCCCATCCCACTCCCCATCCCCCAATCCCCATCCCCCACTCCCCATCCCCCACTCCCCCATACCCCACTCCCCATCCCCCACTCCCCATCCACCACTCCCATCCCCCACTCCCCATCCCCCACTCCCCATCCCCCACTCCCCCATCCCCCACTCCCCCATCCCCCCAACCCCCCACTCCCCCATCCCCCACTCCCCAATCCCCCACTCCCCCACTACCCCATCCCCCCACTCCCTCACACACCCCATTCCCCCATCCCCACACCCTCCATCCCCCACTTCCCCATCCCCCCACTCCCCCATCCCCCTACTCATCCATATCCCCCCACTCCCCCATCCCCCACACCCCCATCCCCCCAATCCCTCACTCTCCGCCACTCCTGCACTGCCACCACTCCCCCCACTCCCGCACTGCCACCACTCCCCCCACTCCCCCATCACCCACTCCCCCATCCCTCACTCCCCATCACCCACTCCCCAATCCCCACACCCCCATCCCCCACACCCCCATCCCCCACACCCCCATCCCCCACACCCCCACCCCCCACTCCCCCATCCCCCACACCCCCACCACCCACTCCCCATCCCCCACACCCCCACCACCCACTCCCCCATCCCCCACTCCCCCCACTCCCTCCATCCCACACTCCCCATTCCCCCACTCCCATCCCCCACTCCCACCGACTCCCCCATCCCCCACTCCCCCATCCCCCACTTCCCCCATCCCCCACTCCCCCCATCCCCACTCCCCCATCCCCCTAATCCCTCACTCCCCCCCACTCCTGCACTGCCACCACTCCCCCCACTCCCCCATCCCCCACTCACCCCACTCCCCCATCCCCCACTCCCCACTCCCCCATCCCCCACACCCCCATCCCCCACACCCCCACCACCCACTCCCCCATCCCCCACTCCCCCACTCCCTCCATCCCCCACTCCCCCACCCCCCACTCCCCATCCCCCACTCCCACCACTCCCCCACCCCCCCACTCCCCCATCCCCCACTCCCACCACTCCCCCACCCCCCACTCCCCCATCCCCCACTCCCCAATCCCACACTCCCCCACTACCCCATCCCCCCACTCCCTCACTCCCCCCATTCCCCCACTCCCCCCACTCCCACCATCCCCCACTCCCCCATCCCCCACTCCCCCATCCCCCACTCCCCCATCCCCCAATCCCTCACTCCCCCCCACTCCTGCACTGCCACCACTCCCCCCCACTCCCCCATCCCCCACTCCCCCATCCCCCACACCCCCACACCCCCATCCCCCACTCCCCCATCCCCAACCCCCACTCCCCCCACTCCCCCATCCCCCACTCCCCCATCCCCCACACCCCCATCCCTCACTCCCCCATCCCCACACCCCCATCCCCCACTCCCCCATCCCCCACACCCCCACCACCCACTCCCCAACCCCCACTCCCCCCACTCCCTCCATCCCACACTCCCCATTCCCCCACTCCCCATCCCCCACTCCCACCGACTCCCCCATCCCCCACTCCCCCATCCCCCAGTCCCCCACCCCCCCAATCCCTCACTCCCCCCATTCCTGCACTGCCACCACTCCCCCACTCCCCCATCCCCCACTCCCCCATCCCTCACTCCCCCATCCTCACTACCCCATCCCCCACACCCCCATCCCCCACACCCCCACCACCCACACCCCCCACCACCCACTCCCCCATCCCCCACTCCCCACTCCCCCATCCCCCACTCCCCCATCCCCCACACCCCCATCCCCCACTCCCCCATCCCCCACTCCCCCATCCCCCACACCCCCACCACCCACACCCCCACCACCCACTCCCCCATCCCCCACTCCCCCACTCCCTCCATCCCACACTCCCCATTCCCACACTCCCCCATCCCCCACTCCCACCGACTCCCCCATCCCCCACTCCCCCATCCCCCACTCCCCCATCCCCCACTCCCCCATCCCCCCAATCCCTCACTCCCTCCCACTCCTGCACTGCCACCACTCCCCCCCACTCCCCCATCCCCCACTCCCCATCCCCCACTCCCCCATCCCCCACTCCCCATCCCCCACTCCCCCATCCCTCACTCCCCCATCCCCCACACCCCCATCCCCCACTCCCCCATCACCCACACCCCCCATCCCCCACACCCCCACCACCCACTCCCCCATCCCCCACTCCCCCCACTCCCTCCATCCCACACTCCCCATTCCCCCACTCCCCATCCCCCACTCCCACCGACTCCCCCATCCCCCACTCCCCCATCCCCCACTCCCCCATCCCCCCAATCCCTCACTCCTCCCCACTCCTGCACTGCCACCACTCCCCCCACCCTCCCATCCCCCACTCCCCCATCCCTCACTCCCCCATCCCCCACACCCCCATCCCCCCACACCCCCACTACCCACTCCCCCATCCCCCACTCCCCCCACTCCCTCCATCCCACACTCCCCATTCCCCCACTCCCCATCCCCCACTCCCACCACTCCCCCCATCCCCCACTCCCCCATCCCCCACTCCCCAATCCCACACTCCCCCACTACCCCATCCCCCCACACCCTCACTCCCCCCATTCCCCCATTCCCCCATCCCCCCACTCCCCCCACTCCCCCCACTCCCACCATCCCCCACTCCCCCATCCCCCACTCCCCCATCCCCCCAATCCCTCACTCCCCCCACTCCTGCACTGCCACCACTCCCCCCACTCCCCCATCCCCCACTCCCCCATCCCTCACTCCCCCCATCCCCCACACCCCCATCCCCCACACCCCCATCCCCCACTCCCCCATCCCCCACACCCCCACCACCCACTCCCCATCCCCCACTCCCCCCACTCCCTCCATCCCCCACTCCCCCCACTCCCTCCATCCCCCACTCCCCCCACTCCCTCCATCCCACACTCCCCATTCCCCCACTCCCCATCCCCCACTCCCACCGACTCCCCATCCCCCACTCCCCCATCCCCCACTCCCCCATCCCCCCAATCCCTCACACCCCCCACTCCTGCACTGCCACCACTCCCCCACTCCCCCACCCCCACTCCCCCATCCCCCACTCCCCCATCCCTCACTACCCCATCCCCCACACCCCCATCCCCCACTCCCCCATCCCCCACACCCCCACCACCCACTCCCCCATCCCTCACTCCCCCATCCCCCACTCCCCCATCCCCCACACCCCACCACCCACTCCCCCATCCCCCACTCCCCCATCCCCCACTCCCTCCGCTCCCTCCATCCCACACTCCCCATCCCCCACTTCCCCATCCCCCACTCCCACCGACTCCCCCATCCCCCACTCCCCCATCCCCCACTCCCCCATCCCCCCAATCCCTCACTCCCCCCCACTCCTGCACTGCCACCACTCCCCCCACTCCCCCATCCCCCACTCCCCCATCCCTCACTCCCCCATCCCCCACACCCCCATCCCCCACTCCCCCATCCCCCACACCCCCACCACCCACTCCCCATCCCCCACTCCCTCCATCCCCCACTCCCCATTCCCCCACTCCCCATCCCCCACTCCCACCGACTCCCCCACTCCCCCATCCCCCACTCCCCCATCCCCCACTCCCCCATCCCCCTCCCCCATCCCCCCAATCCCTCACTCCCCCCTACTCCTGCACTGCCACCACTCCCCCCACTCCCCTATCCCCCACTCCGCCATCCCTCACTCCCCCATCCCCCACACCCCCATCCCCCACACCACCACCACCCACTCCCCCATCCCCCACTCCCCCCCACTCCCTCCATCCCACACTCCCCATTCCCCCACTACCCATCCCCCACTCCCACCACTCCCCCCATGCCCCACTCCCCCATCCCCCACTCCCCAATCCCACAATCCCCCACTACCTCATCCCCCCACTCCCTCACTCCCCCCATTCCCCCATCCCCCACTCCCCCCACTGCCACCATCCCACACTCCCCATTCCCCCACTCCCAATCCCCCACACCCACCACTCCCCCCCACTCCCCCATCCCCACTCCCCCACCCCCCACTCCCCAATCCCACACTCCCCCATTACCACATCCCCCCACTCCCTCACTCCCCCCATTCCCCCATCCCCCCACTCCCCCACCCTCCCACTCCCCCTATCCCCCACTCCTCCAAATCCCCCACACTCCCCCCCTCTCCCCCATTCCCCATCCCCCACTCCCCCACCCCCCACTCACCCACCCCCCATCCCCCACCCCCACTCCCCCAACCCCCCACTCCCCATCCCCCTCGCCCCCACTCCCCCGTTGTCCCCCACTCCCACATCCTCCCACACCCCATCCCCCACTCCCCCCACTCCCCACTCCTCCATACCCCATTACCTCCATTCCTCACTCCCCCATTCCCCCACTCCCCATCCCCCACTCCCCATCCCCCACTCCCCATCCCCACTCCCCATCCCCAATCCCCATCCCCCACTCCCCATCCCCCACTCCCCCATACCCCACTCCCCATCCCCCACTCCCCATCCACCACTCCCCATCCCCCACTCCCCATCCCCCACTCCCCATCCCCCACTCCCCCATCCCCCACTCCCCCATCCCCCCAACCCCCCACTCCCCCATCCCCCACTCCCCCATCCCCCACACCCCAACCCCCACTCCCCCCACTCCCCCCACTCCCTCCATCCCACACTCGCCATTCCACCACTCCCAATCCCCCACTCCCACCACTCCCCCCCACTCCCCCATCCCCACTCCCCCATCCCCCACTCCCCCACTACCACATCCCCCCACTCCCTCACTCCCCCCATTCCCCCATCCCCCCCACTCCCCCACCCTCCCACTCCCCTATCCCCCACTCCTCCAAATCCCCCCCACTCCCCCCTCTCCCCCATTCCCCCATCCCCCACTCCCGCACCCCTCACTCACCCACCCCCCATCCCCCACCCCCCACTCCCCCAAGCCCCCACTCCCCCAACCCCCCACTGCCCATCCCCCACGCCCCCACTCCCCCCGCTGTGCCCCACTCCCACATCCTCCCACACCCCATCCCCCACTCCCCCATCCCCTCACTTCCCCCATCCCGCCACCCCCCCATCCCCCCACTCCCCCCATTCCCCCATTCCCCCGATTCCTCACCCCCAGTCCCCCATCCTCCAACTCACTCACTCCCCCATCCCCCCACCCCCCACTCCCCCACCCCCCCCACTCACCCATTCCCCACTCCCCAATCCCATACTCCCCCACTACCCCATCCCCCCACTCCCTCACACCCCCATTCCCCCATCCCCCCACTCCCACATCCCTCCACTCCCCATCCCCCCTCTCCCCCATCCACCAATCCCCCCACTCCCCCATACCCCACTCCCTCCATCCCACACCCCCATTCCCCACTCCCCATCCCCCACCCCCCCACCCCCCCACTCACCCATTCCCCACTCCCCAATCCCCCACTCCCCCATCCTCCCACACCCCCATCCCCCACTCCCCCTCACCCCCATTCCCGCATCCCCCCACTTCCGATTTCCCCCACTCCTCATCCCCCACTCCCACTACTCCCCCACTCCCCAATCCCACACTCCCCCATTACCCCATCCCCCCACTCCACATCCCCCACTCCCACCACTCCCCCCCCCGACTCCCCCCATCCCCCACTCCCCCACACCCCATCCCCCACTCCCCATCCCCCACACCCCCATCCCCCACACCACCACCACCCACTCCCCCATCCCCCACTCCCCCCACTCCCTCCATCCCACACTCCCATTCCCCCACTACCCATCCCCCACTCCCACCACTCCCCCCATGCCCCACTCCCCCATCCCCCACTCCCCAATCCCCACAATCCCCCACTACCTCATCCCCCCACTCCCTCACTCCCCCCATTCCCCCATCCCCCACTCCCCCCACTGCCACCATCCCACACTCCCCATTCCCCCACTCCCAATCCCCCACCACTCCCCCCCACTCCCCCATCCCACTCCCCCACCCCCCACTCCCCAATCCCACACTCCCCCATTACCACATCCCCCCACTCCCTCACTCCCCCCATTCCCCCATCCCCCCACTCCCCCACCCTCCCACTCCCCCTATCCCCCACTCCTCCAAATCCCCCACACTCCCCCCTCTCCCCCATTCCCCCATCCCCCACTCCCCCACCCCCCACTCACCCACCCCCCATCCCCCACCCCCACTCCCCCAACCCCCCACTCCCCATCCCCCTCGCCCCCACTCCCCCGTTGTCCCCCACTCCCACATCCTCCCACACCCATCCCCCACTCCCTCCACTCCCCAACCCCACTCCCCCATCCCCCACTCCCCCATCCCCCACTCCCCATCCCCCACTCCCCCCACTCCCCACTCCTCCATACCCCATTACCTCCATCCCTCACTCCCCCATTCCCCCACTCCCCATCCCCCACTCCCCATCCCCCACTCCCCATCCCCACTCCCCATCCCCCAATCCCCATCCCCCACTCCCCATCCCCCACTCCCCCATACCCCACTCCCCATCCCCCACTCCCCATCCACCACTCCCCATCCCCCACTCCCCATCCCCCACTCCCCATCCCCCACTCCCCATCCCCCACTCCCCCATCCCCACTCCCCCATCCCCCCCAACCCCCCACTCCCCCCATCCCCCACTCCCCCATCCCCCACACCCCAACCCCCACTCCCCCCACTCCCCCCACTCCCTCCATCCCACACTCGCCATTCCACCACTCCCAATCCCCCACTCCCACCACTCCCCCCCACTCCCCCATCCCCACTCCCCCATCCCCCACTCCCCAATCCCACACTCCCCACTACCACATCCCCCCCACATCTCCCCACTCCTCACTCCCCCATCCCCCCCACTCCCCCACCCTCCCACTCCCCCTATCCCCCACTCCTCCAAATCCCCCCCACTCCCCCCTCTCCCCCATTCCCCCATCCCCCACTCCCGCACCCCTCACTCACCCACCCCCCATCCCCCACCCCCCACTCCCCCAAGCCCCCACTCCCCCAACCCCCCACTGCCCATCCCCCACGCCCCCACTCCCCCCGCTGTGCCCCACTCCCACATCCTCCCACACCCCATCCCCCACTCCCCCATCCCCCCACTTCCCCCATCCCGCCACCCCCCCCATCCCCCCACTCCCCCATTCCCCCATTCCCCCGATTCCTCCACCCCAGTCCCCCATCCTCCAACTCACTCACTCCCCCATCCCCCCACCCCCCACTCCCCCACCCCCCCACTCACCCATTCCCCACTCCCCAATCCCATACTCCCCCACTACCTCATCCCCCCACTCCCTCACTCCCCCCCATTCCCCCATCCCCCACTCCCCCCACTGCCACCATCCCACACTCCCCATTCCCCCACTCCCAATCCCCCACACCCACCACTCCCCCCCACTCCCCCATCCCCACTCCCCCATACCCCACTCCCTCCATCCCACACCCCCATTCCCGCACTCCCCATCCCCCACTCCCACCACTCCCCCCCACACCCCCATCCCCCACTCCCCCATCCCCCACTCCCCAATCCCCCACTCCCCCACTACCCCATCCCCCCACTCCCTCACACACCCCATTCCCCCATCCCCACACCCTCCATCCCCCACTTCCCCCATCCCCCCACTCCCCCATCCCCCTACTCATCCATATCCCCCACTCCCCCATCCCCCACACCCCATCCCCCACTCACCAATCCCACACTCCCCATTCCCCCATCCCCCACTTCTCCATCCTCCCACTCCCCCATACCCCACTTCCCCCACTCCACAATCCCCCACTACCCCATCCCCACTCCTCCAAATCCTCCCACTCCCCCCTCTCCCCCACTCCCCCATCCCCCACTCCCCACCCCCCACTCCCGCACCCCCCATCCCACACCCACCCCATTCCCCCATCCCCCACTCCTCCATCCTCCCACACCCCATCCCCCCATCCCCCCACACCCCATCCCCCCATCCCCCCACTCACCCATCCCCCATGACCCCACTCCCCCCTCTGCCCCCCACTCCCCCACTCCCACATCCTCCCACACCCCCATCCCCCACTCCCCCATCCCCCCACTCCCCCATCCCCCCACTCCCCCATCCCCCACTCCCCATCCCCCACTCCCCCATCCCCCCCACTCCCGCCACCCACCACTCCCCCCATCCCCCCACTCTCCCAACCCCCCAGTCCCCCATCCTCCCACTCACTCACTCCCCCACCCCCCCACTCGCCCACTCCCCCCATTCCCCCACTCCCCATTCTCCCACCCCCAGTCCCCCATCCTCCCACTCACTCACTCCCCCATCCCCCCACTCCCCCACCCCCCACTCCCCCATTCCCCACTCCCCCCACACCCCCATCCCCCACTCCCCCCACTCCCCCACTCCCCCATCCCCCACTCCCCCCACTCCCCCACCCTCCCACACCCCATCCCCCACTCCCCCTCACTCCCATCCCCCTCTTCCCCATTCCCCCACTCCCCATCCCCCACTCCCTACACTCCCCCCCACTCCCCCATCCCCCACTCCCCCACTCCCCAATCCAACACTCCCCCATTACCCCATCCCCCACTCCCTCATCCCCCCACTCCCCACCCCCCCATCCCCCCACTCCCGCATCCACCACTCCCCATCCCCCCACTCCCGCATCCACCACTGCCCCCACCCCCCCACCCCCCACTCCCTCATCCCCCCCACTCCCCCCCACTCCGCCCACTCCCCCATTCCATACTCCCTCCACCCCACACTCCCCCATTCCCCCACTCCCCCATCCCCCATCCCCCACTCCCCAATCCCACACTCCCCCACTACACTATCCCCTCATTCCCTCACTCCCCCCATTCCCCCATCCCCCCTCTCCCGCACTCCCCCACTCCCCCATTCCCCCATTCCCCCATCCCCCCACTCCCCCATTCCACCACTCCCCATCCCCCCACTCCCTCCATCCCACACTCCCCCATTCCCCCACTACCCCCCACTCCCCTCATCCCCCACTCCCCCATTCCCCATCCCCCACTCCCCAATCCCACACTCCCCCACTACCCCATCCCCCCACTCTGTCACTCCCCCCATTCCCCCATCCCCCCTCTCCCCCACCCTCCCACTCCCCCATACACCCCACCCCCATCCCCCACTCCCCCATCCCCCACACCCCCACCACCCACTCCCCATCCCCCACTCCCCCACTCCCTCCATCCCCCACTCCCCCCACTCCCAACATCCCACACTCCCCATTCCCCCACTCCCCATCCCCCACTCCCACCGACTCCCACATCCCCCACTCCCCCATCCCCCACTCCCCCATCCCCCCAATCCCTCACTCACCCCCACTCCTGCACTGCCACCACTCCCCCACTCCCCCATCCCCCACTCCCCCATCCCTCACTCCCCCATCCCCCCACACCCCCATCCCCCACTCCCCCATCCCCCCACACCCCCACCACCCACTCCCCCATCCCTCACTCCCCCATCCCCCACTCCGCCATCCCCCACACCCCCACCACCCACTCCCCCATCCCCCACTCCCCCCGCTCCCTCCATCCCACATTCCCCATTCCCCCACTCCCCATCCCCCACTCCCACCGACTCCCCCATCCCCCACTCCCTCACCCCCACTCCCCCATCCCCCCAATCCCTCACTCCCCCCACTCCTGCACTGCCACCACTCCCCCCACTCCCCCATCCCCCACTCCCCCATCCCCTCACTCCCCCATCCCCCACACCCCCATCCCCCACTCCCCCATCCCCCACACCCCCACCACCCACTCCCCCATCCCCCACTCCCCCACCACCCACTCCCCCATCCCCCACTCCCCCCTCCATCCCACACTCCCCATTCCCCCACTCCCCATCCCCCACTCCCATGACTCCCCCATCCCCCACTCCCCCATCCCCACTCCCCCCATCCCCCCAATCCCTCACTCCCCCCCCACTCCTGCACTGCCACCACTCCCCTCACTCCCCCATCCCCCACTCCCCCATCCCTCACTCCCCCATCCCCCACACCCCCATCCCCCACACCCCCACCACCCACTCCCCCATCCCCCACTCCCCCCACTCCCTCCATCCCACACTCCCCATTGCCCCACTCCCCATCCCCCACTCCCACCACTCCCCCCATGCCCCACTCCCCCATCCCCACTCCCCAATCCCACACTCCCCCACTACCTCATCCCCCCACTCCCTCACTCCCCCCATTCCCCCATCCCCCCACTCCCCCCACTCCCACCATCCCACACTCCCCATTCCCCCACTCCCAATCCCCCACCCCCCACTCCCCAATCCCACACTCCCCCACTACCACATCCCCCCACTCCCTCACTCCCCCCATTCCCCCATCCCCCCCACCCTCCCACTCCCCCTATCCCCCACTCCTCCAAATCCCCCCCACTCCCCCCTCTCCCCCATTCCCCCATCCCCCACTCCCCCACCCCCCACTCACCCACCCCCCATCCCCCACCCCCCACTCCCCCAACCCCCCACTCCCCATCCCCCAACGCCCCCCACTCCCCCCGCTGTCCCCCACTCCCACATCCTCCCACACCCCATCCCCCACTCCCTCCACTCCCCATCCCCCACTCCCCCATCCCCCACTCCCCATCCCTCACTCCCCATCCCCCACTCCCTCCACTCCTCATCCCCCACTCCCTCATCCCCCACTCCCTATCCCCCACTCCCCATCCCCCACTCCCCATCCCCCACTCCCCATCCCCCACTCCCCATCCCCCACTCCCCATCCCCCACTCCCCATCCCCATCCCCCACTCCCCCATACCCCACTCCCCATCCCCCACTCCCCATCCACCACTCCCCATCCCCCACTCCCCATCCCCCACTCCCCCATCCACCCACTCCCCTCTCCCCCATCCCCCACTCCCCCATCCCCCACACCCCAACCCCCACTCCCCCCACTCCCCCCACTCCCTCCATCCCACACTCCCCATTCCCCCACTCCCAATCCCCCACTCCCACCACTCCCCCCCACACCCCCATCCCCACTCCCCCATCCCCCACTCCCCAATCCCACACTCCCCCACTACCACATCCCCCACTCCCTCACTCCCCCCATTCCCCCATCCCCCCCACTCCCCCACCCTCCCACTCCCCCTATCCCCCACTCCTCCAAATCCCCCCCACTCCCCCCTCTCCCCCATTCCCCCATCCCCCCACTCCCCCACCCCTCACTCACCCACCCCCCATCCCCCACCCCCCACTCCCCCAACCCCCCACTCCCCCAACCCCCCACTGCCCCCGCTGTCCCCCACTCCCACATCCTCCCACACCCCATCCCCCACTCCCCCATCCCCCCACTTCCCCCATCCCGCCACCCCCCATCCCCCCACTCCCCCCATTCCCCCATTCCCCCGATTCCTCCACCCCTAGGTCCCCCATCCTCCAACTCACTCACTCCCCCATCCCCCACCCCCCCACTCCCCCACCCCCCCACTCACCCATTCCCCACTCCCCCATCCTCCCACACCCCCATCCCCCACTCCCCCTCACCCCCATTCCCGCATCCCCCACTTCCGATTTCCCCCACTCCTCATCCCCCACTCCCACCACTCCCCCACTCCCCAAACCCACACTCCCCAATTACCCCATCCCCCCACTCCCCACCCCCCACTCCCACCACTCCCCCCCACTCCCCCCATCCCCCACTCCCCCATCCCCCACTCCCCCAATCCCACACTCCCCCAGTACCCCATCCCCCCACTCCCTCACTCCCCCATTCCCCCATCCCCCCACTCCCCCACCCTCCCACTCCCCCATTCCCCCATCCCCCCACTCCCCCACCCTCCCACTCCCCCTATCCCCCACTCCTCCAAATCCCCCCCACTCCCCCCTCTCCCCATTCCCCCATCCCCCACTCCACAACCCCCACTCACCCACACACCCACCCCCCATCCCCCACCCCCCACTCCCCCAACCCCCCACTCCACATCCCCCACGCCCCCACTCCCCCACTTCCCCCATCCCCCCACTCCCCCCATCCCGCCACACCCCCCATCCCCCCACTCCCCCCACCCCCCCATTCCCCCGATTCCCTCACCCCCAGTCCCCCATCCTCCAACTCACTCACTCCCCATCCCCCCACACCCCCACACCCCCACTCACCCATTCCCCACTCACCCATTCCCCACTCCCCCATCCTCCCACACCCCCATCCCCCACTCCCCCTCACCCCCAGTCCCCCATCCCACGCTTCCGATTTCCCCCACTCCCCATCCCCCACTCCCACCACTCCCCCACTCCCCAATCCCACACTCCCCCATTACCCCATCCCCCACTCCCCACCCCCCAATCCCACCACTCCCCCCGACTCCCCCCATCCCCCACTCCCCAATCCCACACTCCCCCATTACCCCATCCCCCCACTCCCCATCCCCCACTCCCCCACCCCCCCGCTCCCCCATCCCCCCGCTCCCCCATCCCCACACCCCCAGTCCCCCAGTCCCCCATCCTCCCACTCACTCACTCCCCCATCCGCCCACCCCCTCACCCCCAATCCCGCATTCCCCACTTTCCCAATCCCCCACTCCCCATCCCCCACTCCCACCGACTCCCCCATCCCCCATTTCCCCATCCCCCACTCCCCCATCCCCCCAATCCCTCACTCCCCCCCACTCCTGCACTGCCACCACTCCCCCCACTCCCCCATCCCCCACTCCCCCATCCCTCACTCCCCCATCCCCCACACCCCCATCCCCCACTCCCCCATCCCCCACTCCCCCATCCCCCACACCCCCACCACCCACTCCCCCATCCCCCACTCCCCCCACTCCCTCCATCCCACACTCCCCATTCCCCCATTCCCCCATCCCCCCCACTCCCCCACCCTCCCACTCCCCCTATCCCCCACTCCTCCAAATCTCCCCACTCCACCATTCCCCCAGCCCCCCACTCCACAGCCCCCACTCACCCACCCCCCATCCCCCACCCCCCACTCCCCCATTCCCCCAGCCCCCACTCCACAGCCCCCACTCACCCACCCCCCCATCCCCCACGCCCCCACTCCCCCCGCTGTCCCCCACTCCCACATCCTCCCACACCCCCATCCCCCACTTCCCCCATCCCCCCACTCCCCCCATTCCGCCACACCCCCCATCCCCCCACTCCCCCATCCCCCCATTCCCCCGATTCCCCCAGTCCCCCATCCTCCAACTCACTCACTCCCCCATCCCCCCACTCCCCCTCCCCCACTCCCACCACTCCCCCACTCCCCCACTCCCACCACTCCCCCACTCCCCAATCCCACACTCCCCCATTACCCCATCCCCCCACTCTCACCACTCCCTCCACTCCCCCATCCCCCACTCCCCATCCCCCACTCCCCCACCCCCCACTCCCCATCCCCCACTCCCCATCCCCTACTCCCCCATCCCCCACTCCCCAATCCCACACTCCCCCACTCCCCCATTCCCCCATTCCCCCACTCCCCCATTCCCCCACTCCCCCATCCCCCACTCCCCCATCCCCCACTCCCCCATCCCCCACTCCCCCCACTCGTCACTCCCCCATCCCCCCATCCCCCAACTCCCCCATCCCCCACTCCCCCGTCCTCCCACACTCACATCCCCCACTCCCCCTCACCCCCAATCCCGCATCCCCCACTTCCCCATTCCCCCACTCCCCAGCCCCCACTCCCACCGACTCCCCCATCCCCCACTCCCCCATCCCCCACTCCCCCATCCCCCACTCCCCCATCCCCCACTCCCCCATCCCCCACACCCCCATCCCCCACTCCTCCATCCCCCACACCCCATCCCCCACTCCCCCATCTCCCACACCCCATCCCCCACTCCCCCATCCCCCACTCCCCCATCCCCCACTCCCCCATCCCCCCAATCCCTCACTCCTCCCCACTCCTGCACTGCCACCACTCCCCCCACTCCCCCATCCCCCACTCCCCCAACCCCCACTCCCCCATCCCCCACACCCCCATCCCCCACTCCCCCATCCCCCACTCCCCCATCCCCCATTCCCACATCCCCCATCCCCCACTCCCCCACTCCCCCCACTCCCTCCATCCCACACTCCCCATTCCCCCATCCCCCACTCCCAACACTCCCCCCACTCCCCCACTCCCCAATCCCACACGACCCCACTCCTCCAAATCCCCCCACTCCCCCCTCTCCCCCATTCGCCCATCCCCCACTCCCCCACCCCCACTCACCCACCCCCCATCCCCCACCCCCCACTCCCCCAACCCCCCACTCCCCATCCCCCACACCCCCACTGTCCCCCACTCCAACATCCTCCCACACCCCCATCCCCCACTCCCCCATCCCCCCCACTCCCCCCATTCCGCCACACCCCCATCCCCCCACTCCCCCATCCCCCCATTCCCCCGATTCCCCCAGCCCCAGTCCCCCATCCTCCAACTCACTCACTCCCCCACCCCGCCCCCCACTCCCCCACCCCCCCTGCTCCCCCATCCCACCGCTCCCCCATCACCCCACCCCCAGTCCCCCAGTCCCCCATCCTCCCACTCACTCACTCCCCCATCCGCCCACCCGCACCAGCCCCCACCCCCCCACTCACCCATCCCCCACTCACCCATCCCCCACTCCCCCATCCTCCCACACTCACATCCCCCACACCCCTCACCCCCAATCCCGCATCCCCCACTTCCCCATTCCCCCACTCCCCATCCCCCACTCCCCATCCCCCACTCCCACAGACTCCCCCATCCCCCACTCCCCCATCCCCCACTCCCCCATCCCCCACTCCCCCATCACCCACACCCCCATCCCCACTCCCCCATCCCCCATCCCCCACTCCCCCCACTCCCTCCATCCCACATCCCCCACTCCCCCCACTCCCTCCATCCCACACTCCCCATTCCCCCACTCCCAATCCCCCACTCCCACCACTCCCCACCCACTCCCTCATCCCCCACTCCCCCATCCCCCACTCCCCAATCCCACACTCCTCCACTACCACATCCCCCCACTCCCTCACTCCCCCCATTCCCCCATCCCCCCACTCCCCCACTCGCCCACTCCCCCCATTCCCCCACTCCCCCCATTCTCCCACCCCAGTCCCCCATCCTCCCACTCACTCACACCCCCATCCCCCCACTCCCCCACCCCCCACTCCCCCATCCCCCACTCCCCCCACTCCCCCACCCTCCCACACCCCATCCCCCACTCCCCCTCACTCGCATCCCCCTCTTCCCCATTCCCCCACTCCCCATCCCCCACTCCCAACACTCCCCCCACTCCCCCATCCCCCACTCCCCCACTCCCCAATCCAACACTCCCCCATTACCCCATCCCCACTCCCTCATCCCCCCACTCCCCACTCCCCCATCCCCCCACTCCCGCATCCACCACTCCCCATACCCCCACTCCCGCATCCACCACTGCCCCCACTCCCCCATCCCCCACTCCCTCATCCCCCCCACTCCCCCCACTCCGCCCACTCCCCCATTCCATACTCCCTCCACCCCACACTCCCCCATTCCCCCACTCCACATCCCCCACTCCCCCCCCCCACTGCCCCCATCCCCCACTCCCCCATCCCCCACTCCCCAATCCCACACTCCCCCACTACACTATCCCCTCATTCCCTCACTCCCCCCATTCCCCCATCCCCCCTCTCCCCCACTCCCCCACTCCCCCATTCCCCCATTCCTCCATCCCCCCACTCCCCCATTCCACCACTCCCCATCCCCCCACTCCCCCATCCACCACTGCCCCCACTCCCTCCATCCCACACTCCCCCATTCCCCCACTCCACATCCCCCACTACCCCCCCACTCCCCTCATCCCCCACTCCCCCATTCCCCATCCCCCACTACCCCATCCCCCCACTCTGTCACTCCCCCCATTCCCCATCCCCCCTCTCCCCCACCCTCCCACTCCCCCATACCCCCCACCCCCCACTCCACAATCCCCCACTCCCCATCCCCCAATCCCCATCCCCCAATCCCCCATCCCCCACTCCTCCATCCCACCCTCCTCCATCCCACCCTCCTCCATCCCCCCACTCCCCCTCTCCCCCATTCCCCCATCCCCCACTCCCCGATTCCCCCACTCCCCCATCCCCACTCCCCCATTCCTCACTCCCCATCCCCCACTCCCACCACTCCCCCCATCCCCCACTCCCCCATCCCCCACTTCCCAACCCCACACTCCACCACTACCCCATCCCCCCACTCCCTCACACCCCCCATTCCACCATCCCCCCACTTCCCCCATCCCCCCACTCCCCCATCCCCCTACTCCTCCAAATCCCCCCACTCCCCCCTCTCCCCCATACCCCCATGCCCCCACTCCCCACTTTGCCCCCCACTCCCCCACTCCCACATCCTCCCACACCCCCACCCCCCAATCCCCCAACCCCCCACTCCCCCATCCCACCACTCCCGCCATCCCCCCACTCCCCCCATACCCCCACTCCCCCCATCTCCCCACTTCCCCAACCCCCAGTCCCCTATCCTCCCACTCACTCACTCCCCCATCCCCCCCACTCCCCCACTCCCCCCATACCCCCACCCCCAGTCCCCCATCCTCCCACTCCCCCACTCCCCCATCCCCCACACCCCGCTCCCCCACTCCCACACCCTCCCACAACCCCATCCCCCACTCCCCCTCACCCCCATTCCTGCATCCCCCACTTCCCCATTCCCCCACTCCCCATCCCCCACTCCCAACACTCCCCCCGACTCCCCCCACTCCCCCATCCCCCACTCCCCAATCCCACACTCCCCATTACCCCATCCCCCACCACTCCTGCACTGCCACAAATCCCCCCACTCCCCATCCCCACTCCCCCATCCCCCACTCCCCCATCCCCCACTCCCTCATCCCCCCACTCCCCACTCCCCCATCCCCCCACTCCCGCATCCACTACTCCCCATCCCCCCACTCCCCCATCCACCACTGCCCCCACTCCCCCATTCCCCCACTCCCCCATCACCCACTCCCTCACTCCCCCCACTCCCCCCACTCCGCCCACCCACCCATACCCCACTCCCTCCATCCCACACTCCCCCACCCCACTCCCTCCATCCCACACTCCCCCATTCCCCCACTCCACATCCCCCACTCCCCCCATCCCCCACTCCCCCATCCCCCACTCCCCCATCCCCCATCCCCCACTCCCCAATCCCACACTCCCCCACTACCCCATCCCCCCACTCCCTCACTCCCCCATTCCCCCATCCCACCACTCCCCCACCCTCCCACTCCTCCATACCCCCCACCCCCCACTCCACAATCCCCCACTCCCCATCCCCCAATCCCCCATCCCCCACTCCTCCATCCCCCTCCTCCATCCCCCCACACCCCTCTCCCCCACTCTCCCATTCCTCCATTCCCCCACTCCCTCATTCCCCCACCCCCCCACCCCCCACTCCACAATCCCCCACTCCCCATCCCCCAATCCCCCATCCCCCAATCCCCCATCCCCCACTCCTCCATCCCCCCTCCTCCATCTCCCCCACTCCCCCATTCCCCCATCCCCCCACTCCCCCATTCCCCCACTTCCCCATCCCCCACTCCCCCATCCCCCACTCCCCAACCCCCCACTCCCCCACTCCCCCACCCCCCATCCCACACTCCCCCCATTCCCCCACTCCTCCATCCTCCCACTCCCCCACTCCCCCATCCCCCCACTCCCCCATCCCCCCACTCCCCATCCCCCACTCCCCCATCCACCACTCCCCCATACCCCACTCCCTCCATCCCACACTCCCACCACTCCCCCCACTCCCACCTCTCCCCCCACTCCCCCATTCCCCCACTCCCCCATCCCCCACTCCCCAATCCCACACTCCCCCACTACCCCATCTCCCCACTCCCTCACACCCCCATTCCCCCATCCTCCCACTTCCCCCATCCCCCACTCCCCCATCCCCCTACTCCTCCAAATCCCCCCACTCCCCCCTCTCCCCCATCCCGCACTCACCAATCCCACAGTCCCCCCATTCCCCCATACATCACTTCTCCATCCTCCCACTCCCCCATCCCCCCACACCCCCAATCCCCCATCCCCCATGCCCCCACTCCCCCCTCTGCCCCCCACTCCCACATCCTCCCACACTCCCATCCCCCACACCCCCATCCTCCCACTCCCCCATCTCCCCACTCCCGCCATCCCCCCACTCCCCCATCCCCCCACACCCTCAATCCCCCATCCCCCATGCCCCCACTCCCCCCTCTGCCCCCCACTCCCCCACTCCCACATCCTCCCACACTCCCATCCCCCACACCCCTATCCCCCCACTCCCCCATCTCCCCACTCCCGCCATCCCCCCACTCCCCCATCCCCCACTCCCCCACTCCCCCATTACCCCATCCCCCACTCCCCCCCACTCCTGCACTGCCGCAACTCCCCCACTCCCCCATCCCCCACATCCCCCACTACCCCCCACTCCCCCACTCCCTCATCCCCCCACTCCCCAATCCCCCACTCCCCATCCCCCAATCCCCCATCCCCCAATCCCCCATCCCCCAATCCCCCATCCCCCAATCCCCCATCCCCCACTCCTCCACCCCCCTCCTCCATCCCCCCACTCCCCCATTCCCCCACTCCACATCCCCCACTCCCCCCATCCCCCACTCCCCCATCCCCCACTCCCCCATCCCCATCCCCCACTCCCCAATCCCACACTCCCCCACTACCCCATCCCCCCACTCCCTCACTCCCCCCATTCCTCCATCCCCCACTCCCCCACCCTCCCACTCCCCCATACCCCCCACCCCCCACTCCCCCATACCCCCCACCCCCCACTCCCCCATACCCCCCACCCCCCACTCCCCATCCCCCAATCCCCCATCCCCCACTCCCCCATCCCCCACTCCCCCCACTCCCCATCCCCCAATCCCCCATCCCCCACTCCCCCACCCCCATCCCACACTCCCCCCATTCCCCCACTCCTCCATCCTCCCACTCCCCCAGACCCCCATCCCCCCACTACCCCATCCCCCACTCCCCATCCCCCTACACCCCCATCCACCACTCCCTCCAGTCCACCATACCCCACTCCCTCCATCCCACACTCCCCCATTCCCCCACTCCCCATCCCCCACTCCCCATCCCCCACTCCCACCACTCCCCCATCCCCCACTCCCCCATCCCCCACTCCCCCACTACCCCATCCCCCCACTACCACATCCCCCCACTCCCTCACACCCCCCATTCCACCATCCCCCCACTCCCCCACCCCCCCTACTCCTCCAAATCCCCCCACTCCCCCCTCTCCCCCACTCCCCCACTCACCAATCCCACACTCCCCCCATTCCCCCATCCCCCACTTCTCCATCCTCCCACTCCCCCACTCCCCCATCCCCCACTCACCAATCCCACACTCCCCCCATTCCCCCATCCCCCACTTCTCCATCCTCCCACTCCCCATACCCCCATCCCCCCACTCCCCCATCCCCCATGCCCCCACTTCCCCCTCTGTCCGCCACTCCCCCACTCCCACATCCTCCCACACCCCCATCCCCCACTCCCCCAACCCCCCACTCCCCCATCCCCCCACTCCCCCCATCCCCCCACTCCCCCCATCTCCCCACTTCCCCAACCCCCAGTCCCCTATCCTCCCACTCACTCACTCCCCCATCCCCCCCACTCCCCCACTCCCCCCATTCCCCCACCCCCCCAGTCCCCCATCCTCCCACTCACTCACTCCCCCATCCCCCCACTCCCCCATCCCCCACACCCCACTCCCCCATCCTCCCACACCCCCATCCCCCACTCCACCTCACCCCCATTCCTGCATCCCCCACTTCCCCATTCCCCCACTCCCCATCCCCCACTCCCAACACTCCCCCCGACTCCCCCCACTCCCCCATCCCCCACTCCCCCACACCCCAATCCCACACTCCCCCATTACCCCATCCCCCACTCCCCCACCACTCCTGCACTGCCGCAACTCCCCCCACTCCCCATCCCCCACTCCCCCATCCCCCACTCCCTCATCCCCCCACTCCCCACTCCCCCATCCCCCCACTCCCCCATCCACCACTGACCCCACTCCCCCATCGCCCACTCCCTCATCCCCCCCACTCCCCACTCCGCCCACCCACCCATACCCCACTCCCTCCCACACTCCCCCATTCCCCCACTCCACATCCCCCACTCCCCCCATCCCCCACTCCCCCATCCCCCTCTCCCCCATCCCCATCCCCCCACTCCCTCACTCCCCCCATTCCCCCATTCCCCCTCCCTCCCACTCCCCCATACCCCGCACCCCCCACTCCACAATCCCCCACTCCCCATCCCCAATCCCCCATCCCCCAATCCCCCATCCCCCACTCCCCCATCCCCCACTCCTCCATCCCCCTCCTCCATCCCCCCACTCCCCCTCTCCCCCACTCCCCCTCTCCCCCACTCCCCCATTCCCCCATTCCCCCACTCCCCCACCCCCACTCCACAATCCCCCACTCGCCATCCCCCAATCCCCCATCCCCCAATCCCCCAACCCCCACTCCCCCATTCCCTCACTGCCCCATCCCCCACTCCCCACCCCCCCACTCCCCCACCCCCCATCCCACACTCCCCCCATTCCCCCACTCCTCCATCCTCCCACTCCCCCAGAACCCCACCCCCCCACTCCCCCATCCCCCCACTCCCCCATCCACCACACCCCCATTCCCCCACTCCCACCACTCCCCCCACTCCCCCATCCCCCACTCCCCCATCTCCCACTCCCCAATCCCACACTCCCCCACTACCCCATCCCCCCACTCCCTCACACCCCCATTCCCCCATTCCCCCACTTCCCCATCCCCCCACTCCCCCATCCCCCTACTCCTCCAAATCCCCCCACTCCCCCCTCTCCCACACTCCCCCACTCCCCCACACCCCCATCCCCCACTCACCAATCCCACACTCCCCCCATTCCCCCATACCCCACTTCTCCATCCTCCCACTCCCCCATACCCCCACTCCCCCATCCCCCATGCCCCCACTCCCCCCTCTGCCCCCCACTCCCCCACTCCCACATCATCCCACACTCGCATCCCCCACTCCCCCATCCCCCCACTCCCCCATCTCCCCACTCCCGCCGTCCCCCCACTCCCCCCATCCCCCCACTCCCCCCATCTCCCCACTCCCCCAACCCCCAGTCCCCTATCCTCCCTCTCACTCACTCCCCCATCCCCCCACTCCCCCATTCCCCCACTCCCCCCATTCCCCCACCCCCAGTCCCCCATCCTCCCACTCACTCACTCCCCCATTCCCCCCACTCCCCCCGCTCCCCCACTCCCCCACCCTCCCACACCCCCACCCCCCTCACCCCCATTCCCGCATCGCCCACTCCCACCACTCCCCCCGACTCCCCCCACTCCCCCATCCCCCACTCCCCAATCCCACACTCCCCCATTACCCCATCCCCCACTCCCCCACCACTCCTGCAATGCCGCAACTCCCCCACTCCCCATCCCCCACTCCCCCACTCCCCCATCCCCCACTCCCTCATCCCCCCACTCCCCACTGCCCCATCCCCCCACTCCCGCATCCACCACTCCCCATCCCCCCACTCCCCCATCCACCACTGCCCCCACCCCCCACTCCCCCCACCCCCCACTCCCCACTCCCCCCACTCCGCCCACCCACCCATACCCCACTCCCTCCATCCCACACTCTCCCATTCCCCCACTCCACATCCCCCACTCCCCCCCATCCCCCACTCCCCCATCCCCCACCCCAATCCCACACTCCCCCACTACCCCATCCCCCCACTCCCTCACTCCCCCCATTCCCCCATCCCCCCTCTCCCCCACCCTCCCACTCCCCCATACCCCCCACCCCCCACTCCACAATCCCCCACTCCCCATCCCCCAATCCCCCACCCCGAATACCCCATCCCCCAATCCCCCACTCCTCCATCCCCCAATCCCCCACCCCCAATCCCCCATCCCCCAATCCCCCACTCCTCCATCCCCCCTCCTCCATCCCCCCACTCCCCCTCTCCCCCACTCCCCCATTCTCCCATCCCCCCACTGCCCCATTCCCCCACTCCCCCATCCCCTACCCCCATCCCACACTCCCCCATTCCCCCACTCCCACATCCTCCCACACCCCCATCCCCTGCTCCCCCATCCCCCCACTCCCCCACTCCCACATACTCCCCCATCCCCCCCCACTCCCCCATCCCCCCACTCCCGCCATCCCCCACTCCCACATCCTCCCACACCCCCATCCCCCGCTCCCCCATCCCCCCACTCCCCCATCCCCCCACTCCCGCTATCCCCCCACACCCGCCATCCCCCCACTACCCGATCCCCCGCCATCCCCCCACTCCCCCCATCCCCCATCCCCCCATTCCCCCACCCCCCAGTCCCCCCGTCCCCCATTCTCCCACTCACTCACTCCCCCACTCCCCCCCCACTCCTGCACTGCAGCAACTCCCCCCACTCCCCCATCCCCCACTCCCCATCCACCACTCCCCCACCCCCCCATCCCCCACCCCCACCCCCCACTCCCTCATCCCCCCACTCCCCACTCCCCCATCCCCCCACTCCCCATCCCCCCACTCCCCATCCCCCCACTCCCCCATCCCCCCACTCCCCATCCCCCCACTCCCCATCCCCCCACTCCCCATCCCCCACTCCTCCATCCCCCCCACTCCCCATCCCCCCACTCCCCACCCCCCCACTCCCCATCCCCCCACTCCCCATCCACCACTCACCCCACTCCCCCTACTTGCCCCATCCCCCACTCCCCAATCCCACACACCCCCACTACCCCATCCCCCCGCTCCCTCACTCCCTCCATTCCCCCCACCCTCTCACTCCCCCATACCCCACTCCCCCGCTCCACAATCCCCCACTCCCCATCCCCCAATCCCCCATCCCCCACTCCTCCATCCCCCCACTCCGCCATCCCCCCCCACTCCTCCATCCACCCACTCCTCCTCTCCCCCACTCCTCCTCTCCCCATTCCCCCATTCCCCCATTCCCCCACTCCCCCATCCCCCCACTCCCCCACCCCCCCACTCCCCCACTCCCCCATTCCCCCACTCCCCCATCCCCCCACTCCCCCCACTCACCCATCCCCCAATCCCACATCCCCCACACCCCCATCCCCCACTCCCCACCTCCCTGCCATCCCCCATCCCCCACACCCCCCCACTCCTCCATCCCCCCACTCCCCCCACTCCCCCATCCCCCCACTCCCCCATCGCCCACTCCCCCATCGCCCACTCCCCCCACTCCCCCACTCCCCCATTCCCCCACTCCCGCATCCTCCACTCCTCCCCACTCACCCATCCCCCAATCCCCCATCCCCCCACTCCCCCATCCCTCACTCTCCCCTCTGACCCCCCACTCCCCCACCCCCACATCCCCCACACCCCCACCCCCCACTCCCCCACCCCCCATCCTGCCTGCCATCCCCCACCCCCCACTCCCCCATTGCCCAATCCCCCATCCCCCCACTCCCCCATCCCCCACTCCCCCCCACCCCGACTCCCCCCCACTCCCACCCCCACTCCCACCCCCACTCCCACCCCCACTGCCCCATGCCCCCACTCCCCCATCCCACACTCCCCCATCCCCCACTCCCCCATCCCCCACTCCCCCATCCCCCACACCCCCATCCCCCCACTCCCCCATCACCCACTCCCCCATCCCCCCACTCCCCATCCCCCCACTCCCCATCCCCCCACTCCGCCCTTCCCCCATTCCCCCTTCTCCCCACTCCCCCATACCCCCACTCCCCCCCCACCCCCCCCCCACTCCCACCCCCACTCCCCCCACTCCCCCACTCCCCCATCCCCCCACTCCCCCATCGCCCACTCCCCCATCCCCCACACCCCATCCCCCACCCACACTCCCCCATCCCCCCACTCCTCCACCCCCCCACTCCCCCATCGCCCCACTCCCCCAACACCCTCTCCCACCCCCACTCCCCCAACCCCACCTCCCCAACTACCCCATCTCCCCACTCCCCAACTCTCCCATCTCCCCACTCCCCCCCACTCCTGCACTGCCGTCACTCCCCCCACTCCCCCATCCCCCCACTCCCCCACCACCCCACTCCCCCGCGCCCCCACTCCCCCACTCCCCCGCGCCCCCACTCCCCCGCGCCCCCACTCCCCCGCGCCCCCACTCCCCCGCGCCCCCACTCCCCCACTCCCCCACACCCCCACACCCCCATCCCCCACTCCCCCTCACCCCCATTCCCGCATCCCCCACTTCCCCATTCCCCCACTCCCCATCCCCCACTCCCAACACTCCCCCCGACTCCCCCCACTCCCCGATCCCCCACTCCCCCACTCCCCAATCCCACATCCCCCACACCCCCTATCCCCCACTCCCCCACCTCCCTGCCATCCCCCATCCCCCACTCCCCCCCCACTCCTCCATCCCCCCACTCCCCCCACCCCCCCATCCCCCCGCTCCCCAATCGCCCACTCCACCATCGCCCACTCCCCCATCGCCCACTCCCCCACTCCCCCCACTCCCCCATTCCCCCACTCCCGCATCCTCCACTCCTCCCCACTCACCCATCCCCCAATCCCCCATCCCCCACACCCCCATCCCCCACTCCCCCACCCGCCATCCTCCCTGCCATCCCCCACCCCCCACTCCCCCATCCCCCATCCCCCCACTCCCCCACTCCCCCCCACTCCCCTCACTCCCCCATGCCCCCACTCCCCCATCGCCCACTCCCCCATCCCCCACCCCCCACTCCCACCCCCACTCCCCCCCACTCACCCATCGCCCCACTCCTCCATCCCCCCACTCCCCAATCCCCCACTCCCCCAACCCCCTCTCCCACCCCCACACCCCCAACCCCACCTCCCCCACCCCCACTCCCCAACTCCCCCATCTCCCCACTCCCCCCCACTCCTGCACTGCCGTCACTCCCCCCACTCCCCACATCGCCCCACTCCCCCATCCCCCACTCCCCCATCCCCCCACTCCCCATCCCCCACTCCCACATCCCCCACTCCCCCACCCCCCACTCCCCATCCCCCCACTCCCCCATCCCCCACTCCCCCATCCCCCACTCCCACATCCTCCACTCCCCCCACTCCCCATCCCCCCACTCCCCCATCCCCCCACTCCCCCATCCCCCACTCCCCCATCGCCCCACTACCCATCCCCCCACTACCCATCCCCCCACTACCCATCCCCCACTCCCCCATCCCCCACTCCCCAATCCCACACTCCCCCACTACCCCATCCCCCCACTCCCCCCATTCCCCCATCCCCCATCTCCCCCACCCTCCCACTCCCCCATACCCCCCACCCCCCACTCCACAATCCCCCACTCCCCATCCCCCAATCCCCCATCCCCCAATCCCCCATCCCCCACTCCTCCATCCCCCCTCCTCCATCCCCCCACTTCCCCCTCGCCCCCACTCCCCCATTCTCCCATCCCCCAACTGCCCCATTCCCCCACTCCTCCATCCTCCCACTCCCCCAGACCCCCATCCCCCCACTCCCCCACGCCCCCACTCCTCCCTCTGCCCCCCACTCCCCCGCTTACACATACTCCCACATCCCCCACTCCCCCACCCCCCACTCCCCATCCCCCCTCTCCCCCACCCCCCACTCCCCCATCCCCCACTCCCCCATCCCCCACTCCCCCCACTCCCCCACTCCCCATCCCCCCACTCCCCATCCCCCCACTCTCCATCCCCCCACTCCCCCATCCCCCCACTCCCCCATCCCCCCACTCCCCCATCCCCCCACTCCCCCACTCCCCCATCCCCCCACTACCCATCCCCTACTCCCCCATCCCCCACTCCCCAATCCCACACTCCCCCACTTCCCCATCCCCCCACTCCCCCACTTCCCCATCCCCCCACTCCCTCACTCCCCCCATTTCCCCATCCCCCATCTCCCCCACCCTCCCACTCCCCCATACACCCCATCCCCCACTCCTCCATCCCCCCCACTCCTCCATCCCCCCACTCCTCCATCCCTCCACTCCCCCTCTCTCCCACTCCCCCACTCCCCCATTCCCCCACTCCCCCATCCCCCCACTTCCCCACTCCCCCATTCCCCCACTCCCCCCCACTCACCCATCCCCCAATCCCACATCCCCCACACCCCCATCCCCCACTCCCCACCTCCCTGCCATCCCCCATCCCCCACTCCCCCCCCATCCCCCACTCCCCCCCCATCCCCCACTCCCCCCCACTCCTCCATCCCCCCACTCCCCCACTCCCCCATCCCCCCACTCCACCATCGCCCACTCCCCCATCGCCCACTCCCCCCACTCCCCCATCGCCCACTCCCCCCACTCCCCCATCGCCCACTCCCCCCCACTCCCCCACTCCCCCATTCCCCCACTCCCGCATCCTCCACTCCTCCCCACTCACCCATCCCCCAATCCCCCATCCCCCCACTCCCCCATCCCTCACTCTCCCCTCTGAACCCCCACTCCCCCACTCCCACATCCTCCCACACCCCCATCCCCTGCTCCCCATCCCCCCACTCCCGCTACCCCCCCACACCCCCACACCCCAGTCCCCCCGTCCCCCATTCTCCCACTCACTCACTCCCCCACTCCCCCCATCCCCCCCACTCCTGCACTGCAGCAACACCCCCCACTCCCCCATCCCCCACTCCCCCATCCCCCACTCCCCATCCACCACTCCCCCACCCCCACTTCCCCCATCCCCCACTCCCCCATCCCCCACCCCCCACTCCCCCACTCCCTCATCCCCCACCCCCCACCCCCCACTCCCACATCCTCCCACTACCCATCCCCCACTCCCCCATCCCCCACTCCCCAATCCCACACTCCCCCACTACCCCATCCCCCCACTCCCTCACTCCCCCCATTCCCCCATCCCCCATCTCCCCACCCTCCCACTCCCCCATACCCCCCACCCCCCACTCCACCATACCCCCCACCCCCCACTCCACAATCCCCCACTCTCCATCCCCCAATCCCCATCCCCCAATCCCCCATCCCCCACTCCACAATCCCCCACTCCCCATCCCCTAATCCCCCATCCCCCACTCCTCGATCCCCCCCACTCCTCCATCCCCCCACTCCTCCATCCCCCCACTCCTCCATCCCCCCACTCCCCCTCTCTCCCACTCCCCCACTCCCCCACTCCCCCATTCCCCCACTCCCCCATCCCCCCACTCCCCCACTCCCCCATTCCCCCACACCCCCATCCCCCACTCCCCACCTCCCTGCCATCCCCCATCCCCACTCCCCCATCCCCCCACTCCACCATCGCCCACTCCCCCATCGCCCACTCCCCCCACTCCCCCATCGCCCACTCCCCCCACTCCCCCATCGCCGACTCCCACCACTCCCCCACTCCCCCATTCCCCCACTCCCACATCCTCCACTCCTCCCCACTCACCCATCCCCCAATCCCCCATCCCCCCACTCCCCATCCCTCACTCTCCCCTCTGACCCCCCACTCCCCCACTCCCACATCCTCCCACACCCCCATCCCCCACTCCCCACCTCCCTGCCATCCCCCATCCCCCACTCCCCCCCCATCCCCCACTCCCCCCCACTCCTCCATCCCCCCACTCCCCCCACTCCCCCATCCCCCCACTCCACCATCGCCCACTCCCCCATCGCCCACTCCCCCCACTCCCCCATCGCCCACTCCCCCCACTCCCCTATCGCCCACTCCCCCCACTCCCCCACTCCCCCATTCCCCCACTCCCGCATCCTCCACTCCTCCCCACTCACCCATCCCCCAATCCCCCATCCCCCCACTCCCCCATCCCTCACTCTCCCCTCTGACCCCCCACTCCCCCACTCCCACATCCTCCCACACCCCCATCCCCTGCTCCCCATCCCCCCACTCCCCCATCCCCCCACTCCCGCTATCCCCCCACACCCCCACACCCCAGTCCCCCCGTCCCCCATTCTCCCACTCACTCACTCCCCCACTCCCCCCATCCCCCCCACTCCTGCACTGCAGCAACGCCCCCCACTCCCCCACTCCCCCATCCCCCACTCCCCATCCACCACTCCCCCACCCCCACTTCCCCCATCCCCCACTCCCCCATCCCCCACACCCCACTCCCCCATCCCCCACCCCCCCACTCCCTCATCCCCCACCCCCCACCCCCCACTCCCTCATCCCCCCACTCCCCCACCCCCACTTCCCCCATCCCCCACTCCCCCATCTCCCACCCCCACCTCCCCCATCCCCCACTCCCCCATCTCCCACCCCCACCCCCCACTCCCTCATTCCCCCACTCCCCACTCCCCCATCCCCCACCCCCCACTCCCCCATCCCCCCACTCCCCCATCCCCCCCACTCCCCCATCCCCCCACTCCCCCACTCCCCCATCCCCCCCCACTCCCCCATGCCCCCACTCCCCCATCGCCCACTCCCCCATCGCCCACTCCCCCATCCCCCACCCCCACTCCCACCCCCACTCCCCCCCACTCACCCATCGCCCCACTCCTCCATCCCCCCACTCCCCCATCCCCCACACCCCCAAACCCCTCTCCCAACCCCACACCCACAACCCCACCTCCCCCACCGCCACTCCCCAACTCCCCCATCTCCCCACTCCCCCCACTCCTGCACTGCCGTCACTCCCCCCACTCCCCCATCGCCCCACTCCCCATCCCCCACTCCCCCATCCCCCACTCCCCCATCCCCCCACTCCCCATCCCCCCACTCCCCATCCCCCCTCCCCATCCCCCCACTCCCCCATCCCCCCACTCCCCCATCCCGCACTCCCCCATCCCCCCACTCCCCATCCCCCACTCCCACATCCCCCACCCCCCACTCCCCATCCCCCACTCCCCCATCCCCCACTCCACCATCCCCCATCCCCCCACTCCCCCATCCCCCCACTACCCATCCCCCACTCCCCCATCACCCACTCCCCAATCCCACACTCCCCCACTACCCCATCCCCCCACTCCCTCACTCCCCCCATTCCCCCATCTCCCCCACCCTCCCACTCCCCCATACCCCCCACCTCCCACTCCACAATCCCCCACTCCCCATCCCCCAATCCCCCATCCCCCAATCCCCATCCCCCAATCCCTATCCCCACTCCTACATCCCCCCTCCTCCATCCCCCCACTCCCCCTCTCCCCCACCCCCTGCCCCTTCCCCCACTCCCCCATCCCCCACCCCCCATCCCACACTCCCCCCATTCCCCCACTCCTCCATCCTCCCACTCCCCCAGACCCCCATCCCCCCACTCCCCATGCCCCCACTCCTCCCTCTGCCCCCCACTCCCACATACTCCCCCATCCCCCCCACTCCCCCATCCCGCCACTCCCCCATTCCCACATCCTCCCACTACCCATCCCCCACTCCCCCATCCCCCACTCCCCAATCCCACACTCCCCCACTACCCCATCCCCCCACTCCCTCACTCCCCCCATTCCCCCATCCCCCATCTCCCCCACCCTCCCACTCCCCCATACCCCCCACCCCCCACTCCACAATCCCCCACTCCCCATCCCCCAATCCCCATCCCCCAATCCCCCATCCCCCACTCCACAATCCCCCACTCCCCATCCCCTAATCCCCCATCCCCCACTCCTCGATCCCCCCCACTCCTCCATCCCCCCACTCCTCCATCCCCCCACTCCTCCATCCCCCCACTCCCCCTCTCTCCCACTCCCCCACTCCCCCATTCCCCCACTCCCCCATCCCCCCACTCCCCCACTCCCCCATTCCCCCACACCCCCATCCCCCACTCCCCACCTCCCTGCCATCCCCCATCCCCCACTCCCCCATCCCCCCACTCCACCATCGCCCACTCCCCCATCGCCCACTCCCCCCACTCCCCCATCGCCCACTCCCCCCACTCCCCCATCGCCGACTCCCACCACTCCCCCAATCCCCCATTCCCCCACTCCCACATCCTCCACTCCTCCCCCACTCACCCATCCCCCAATCCCCCATCCCCCCACTCCCCCATCCCTCACTCTCCCCTCTGACCCCCCACTCCCCCACTCCCACATCCTCCCACACCCCCATCCCCCACTCCCCCATCCCCCCACTCCCCCATCCCCCCACTCCCGCTATCCCCCCACACCCCCACACCCCAGTCCCCCCGTCCCCCATTCTCCCACTCACTCACTCCCCCACTCCCCCCATCCCCCCCACTCCTGCACTGCAGCAACGCCCCCCACTCCCCCATCCCCCACTCCCCCATCCCCCACTCCCCATCCACCACTCCCCCACCCCCACTTCCCCCACCCCCCACTCCCCCATCCCCCCATCCCCCACTCCCCCATCCCCCCACCCCCACCCCCCACCCCCCACTCCCCCCATCCCCCACCCCCCCCACCCCCCCACTCCCCACTCCCCCCACTCCCCACTCCCCCATCCCCCACCCCCACCCCCCACTCCCCCATCCCCCACTCCCCCATCCCCACTCCCCCATCCCCCACTCCCCATCCACCACTCCCCCACCCCCACTTCCCCATCCCCCACTCCCCCATCCCCCACCCCCCAATCCCCCATCCCCCACCCCCCACTCCCTCATCCCCCACTCCCCACTCCCCCATCCCCCACCCCCCACCCCCACTCCCTCACCCCCCCCACTCCCCACTCCCCCATCCCCCCACTCCCCCATCCCCCAATCCCCATCCCCCAATCCCCCATTCCCCACTCCACAATCCCCCACTCCCCATCCCCTAATCCCCCATCCCCCACTCCTCGATCCCCCCCACTCCTCCATCCCCCCACTCCTCCATCCCCCCACTCCTCCATCCCCCCACTCCCCCTCTCTCCCACTCCCCCACTCCCCCACTCCCCCATCCCCCCACTCCCCCACTCCCCCCATTCCCCCACACCCCCATCCCCCATTCCCCACCTCCCTGCCATCCCCCATCCCCCACTCCCCCATCCCCCCACTCCACCATCGCCCACTCCCCCATCGCCCACTCCCCCCACTCCCCCATCGCCCACTCCCCCCACTCCCCCATCGCCGACTCCCACCACTCCCCCACTCCCCCATTCCCCCACTCCCACATCCTCCACTCCTCCCCATCCCCCACCCCCCAATCCCCCATCCCCCACCCCCCACTCCCTCATCCCCCACTCCCCCATCCCCCACCCCCCACCCCCCACTCCCTCATCCCCCCACTCCCCCATCCCCCCACTCCCCCATCCCCCCACTCCCCATCCCCCATCCCCCCACTCCCCCACCACCCACTCCCCCATCCTCCACTCCCCCCACTCCCCCCACTCCCCCATGCCCCCACTCCCCCTCCCCCCACTCCCCCATCCCCCACTCCCCCCCACTCCCCCCACTCCCCCATGCCCCCACTCCCCCATGCCCCCACTCCCCCATGCCCCCACTCCCCCATCACCCACTCCCCCATCCCCCACCCCCCACCACTCACCCATCGCCCCACTCCTCCATCCCCCCCACTCCCCCATCCCCCACTCCCCCAACCCCCTCTCCCACCCCCACACGCCCAACCCCACCTCCCCACCCCCACTCCCCAACTCCCCCATCTCCCCACGCCCCCCCACTCCTGCACTGCCGTCACTCCCCCCACTCCCCCATCGCCCCACTCCCCCATCCCCCTCTCCCCCATCCCCCCACTCCCCATCCCCCCACTCCCCATCCCCCACCCCCCCACGCCCCCATCCCCCCACTCCCCCATCCCCCACTCCCCCATCCCCCCACTCCCCATCCCCCACTCCCACATCCCCCACTCCCCCAACCCACTCCCCATCCCCCCCACTCCCCCATCCCCCACTCCCCCATCCCCCCACTCCCCCATCCCCCACTCCCCACACTCCCCCACTCCCCATCCCCCCACTCCCCCATCCCCCCACTCCCCCATCCCCCACTCCCCCATCGCCCCACTACCCATCCCCCACTCCCCCATCCCCCACTCCCCAATCCCACACTCCCCCACTACCCCATCCCCCCACTCCCTCACTCCCCCCATTCCCCCATCTCCCCCACCCTCCCACTCCCCCATACCCCCCACTCCACAATCCCCCACTCCCCATCCCCCAATCCCCCATCCCCCAATCCCCCATCCCCCACTCCTCCATCCCCCCTCCTCCATCCCCCCACTCCCCCTCTCCCCCACTCCCCCATTCTCCCATCCCCCCACTGCCCCATTCCCCCACTCCCCCATCCCACACTCCCCCCATTCCCCCACTCCTCCATCCTCCCACCCCCCCAGACCCCCATCCCCCCACTCCCCCATGCCCCCACTCCTCCCTCTGCCCCCCACTCCCCCACTCCCACATACTCCCCCATCCCCCCACTCCCGCCACTCCCCCATTCCCACATCCTCCCACTACCCATCCCCCACTCCCCCATCCCCCACTCCCCAATCCCCCACTCCCCCACTACCCCATCCCCCCACTCCCTCACTCCCCCCATCTCCCCCACCCTCCCACTCCCCATACCCCCCACCCCCCGCTCCACAATCCCCCACTCCCCATCCCCCAATCCCCCATCCCCCACTCCTCCATCCCCCACTCCTCCATCCCCACACTCCTCCATCCCCCCACTCCTCCATCCCCCCACTCCCCCTCCCTCCCACTCCCCCTCTCTCCCACTCCCCCACTCCTCCACCCCCCCACTCCTCCATCCCCCCACTCCCCCACTCCCCCATCCCCCACTCCCCCACTCCCCCATCCCCCACTCCCCCCATTCCCCCACTCCTCCACCCCCCCACTCCTCCATCCCCCCACTCCCCCATCCCCCACTCCCCCACTCCCCCATCCCCCACCCCCACCCATTCCCCCATTCCCCCATTCCCCCACTCCCCCATCCCCCACTCCCCCACTCCCCCACTCCCCCATCTCCCCCACTCCCCCCATCCCCATCCCCCCACTCCCCCCACTCACCCATCCCCCAATCCCCCCATCCCCCACCCCCATCCCCCCACTCCCCACCTCCCTGCCATCCCCCACTCCACCCCGCCCATTCCCCCATTCCCCCACTCCCCCATCCCCATCCCCCCACTCCCCCCCCACTCACCCATCCCCCAATCCCACATCCCCCACACCCCGATCCCCCACTCCCCACCTCCCTGCCACCCCCCAATCCCCCCCCCACTCCATCGCCCACTCCCCCATCGCCCACTCCCCCCACTCCCCCCATCGCACACTCCCCCCAGTCCCAACGCCCACTCCCCCCACACCCCACTCTCCCATTCCTCCCACTCCCGCATCCTCCACTCCTCCCCCACTCAACCATCCCCCAATCCCCCATCATCCCACTCCCCCATCCCTCACTCTCTCCCATCCCTCACTCTCCCCTCTGACCCCCCACTCCCACATCCTCCCACCCCCATCCCCCGCTCCCCCACCCCCCCACTTCCCCATCCCCCACTCCCGCTATCCCCCCACACTCCCACACCCCCAGTCCCCCCGTCCCCCCATCTCCCACTCACTCACTCCCCCACTCCCCCCACCCCCCCCACTCCTGCACTGCAGCAACGCCCCCCCACTCCCCCATCCCCCACTCCCCACTCCCCCCACTTCCCCCACCCCCACTTCCCCCATCCCCCACTCCCCCATCCCCCCACCCCCCACTCCCCCATCCCCCACCCCCAAACCCCACTCCCCACTCCCCCATCCCCCCACTCCCCATCCCCCCACTCCCCATCCCCCCACTCCCCATCCACCACTCACCCCACTCCGCCCACTCCCCCTAATCGCCCACCTCCCCCATCCCCCATCCCCCACTCCCCAATCCCACACACCCCCACTACCCCATCCCCCCGCTCCCTCACTCCCTCCATTCCCCCCACTCCCCCACCCTCTCACTCCCCCATACCCCACTCCCCCCGCTCCACAATCCCCCACTCCCCATCCCCCAATCCCCCATCCCCCACTCCTCCATCCCCCCACCTCCATCCCCCCCACTCCTCCATCCACCCACTCCTCCATCCCCCCACTCCCACACTCCCCCATTCCCCCACTCCCCCACTCCCCATCCCCCACTCCCCCATTCCCCCACTCCCCCATTCCCCCACTCCCCATCCCCCACTCCCCCACTCCCCCATTCCCCCACTCCCCCACTCCCCATCCCCCACTCCCCCACTCCCCCATCCCCCCACTTCCCCCATCCCCCCACTCCCCCACTCCCCCATTCCCCCACTCCCCGCACACTCACCCATCCCCCAATCCCACATCCCCCACAGCCCCATCCCCCCTCCTCCATCCCCCCACTCCCCCCACTCCCCCCACTTCCCCATCGCCCACTCCCCCCCACTCCCCCCACCCCCCCACTCCCCCATTCCCCTACTCCCGCATTCTCCACTCCTCCCCACTCACCCATCCCCCAATCCCCCATCCCCCACACCCCCATTCCCCACTCCCCCACCCCCCATCCTCCCTGCCATCCCCACACCCCACTCCCCCATTGCCCAATCCCCCATCCCCCCACTCCCCCATCCCCCACTCACCCCCCACTCCCACCCCCACTCCCCCATGCTCCCACTCCCCCATCGCCCACTCCCCCATCCCCCACCCCCCACTCCCACCCCCACTCCCACCCCCACTCCCCCCCACTCACCCATCGCCCCACTCCTCCATCCCCCCACTCCCCCATCCCCCACTCCCCCAACCCCCTCTCCCACCCCCACACCCCCAACCCCACCTCCCCCACCCCCACTCCCCAGCTCCCCCATCTCCCCACTCCCCCCACTCCTGCACTGCCGTCATTCCCCCCACTCCCCCATCGCCCCACTCCCCCATCCCCCACTCCCCCATCCCCCCCACACCCCATCCCCCCACTCCCCATCCCCCCACTCCCCATCCCCCCACTCCCCCATCCCCCCACTCCCCCATCCCCCCACTCCCCCATCCCCCCACTCCCCCATCCCCCCACTCCCTCATCCCCCACTCCTCCATCCCCCCACTCCCCATCCCCCACTCCCACATCCCCCACTCCCCCACCCCCCACTCCCCATCCCCCCACTCCCCCATCCCCCACTCCCCCATCCCCCACTCCCCCATCCCCCACTCCCCCATCCTCCACTCCCCCATCCCCCCACTCCTCATCCCCCACTCCCCATCCCCCCACTCCCCCATCCCCCACTCTCCCATTCCCCCACTCCCCCATCCCCCACTCCCCCATCCCCCACTCCCCCATCCCCCACTCCCCCATCCCCCACTCCCCCACCCCCCACTACGCCATCCCCCACTCACCCATCCCCCCCTCCCCATCCCCCCACTCCCCCATCCACCACTCCCCATCCCCCCACTCCCCCCACCCCCCCCACCCCCCACTCCCCCATCCCCCCTCCCTATCCCCCCTCCCCATCCCCCCACTCCCCCATCCACCACTCCCCCCACTCCGCCCATCCCCCATTCCCCTTCTACCCACTCCCCCATCCCCCTCACTCCCCCCCACTCCCACCCCCACTCCCCCCACTCCCCCATCCCCTCTCCCCCCACTCCCCCATCGCCCACTCCCCCCATCTCCCATCCCCCACTCCCCCATCCCCCACCCCCCACCCACACTCCCCCATCCCCCCACTCCTCCATCCCCCCACTCCCCCATCGCCCCACTCCCCCAACCCCCTCTCCCACCCCCACTCCCCCAACCCCACCTCCCCAACTACCCCATCTCCCCACTCCCCAACTCCCCCATCTCCCCACTCACTCCCCCCACTCCTGCACTGCCGTCACTCCCCCCACTCCCCCATCCCCCCACTCCACGACCCCCCCACTCCCCCATCCCCCATCTCCCCACTCCCGAACTCGCCCATCCCCCCACTCCCCATCGCCCACTCCCCCATTGACCACTCCCCCATCGCCCACTCCCCCATTGCCCACTCCCCCATCGCCCTATCCCCCACCCCCCACTCCCCCATCGCCCACTCCCCCACCCCCACTCCCCCACCCACACTCCTCCATCCCCCCACTCCTCCATCCCCCCACTCCCCCATCGCCCCACTCCCCCAACCCCCTCTCCCACCCACACTCCCCCAACCCCACCTCCCCCACTCCCCCATCGCCCACTCCCCAACTACCCCATCCCCCCATACCCTCACTCCCCCCACTCCTGCACTGCCGTCACTCCCCCCCACCCCCCATCGCCCCACTCCCCATCCCCCCCACTCCCCAATCCACCACTGCCCCCACGTCCCCATCCCCCATTCCCCCTTCTCCCCACTCCCCATCCACCACTCCCCCCCACTCCGCCCATCCCCCCATCCCCCAACTCTCCGAGCCCCACTCCCCCCCATCCCACACTCCCCCACCCCCCCTCCACACACCCCACTCCCACCACTCCCTCCCACTTCCCCATCCCCCACTCCTCCCACCTCCCCATCCCCCACTCCTCCCACCTCCCCATCCCCCACTCCTCCCACCTCCACTCCCCCACACCCCCCATCCCCAACTCCCCAATCCCCCACTCCCCCTCCCCCACTCCCCCATCCCCCCACTCCCCCATCCCCCCACTCCCCCATCCCCCCACTCCCCCATCCCCCCACTCCCACATCCCCCCACTCCCACATCCCCCCCCCCACTCCCCCAACCCCCCCTCCACACCCCCCACTCCCTCCCACTTCCCCATCCCCCACTCCTCCCACCTCCCCCACTCCTCCCACCTCCCCATCCCCCACTCCTCCCACCTCCACTCCCCCACACCCCCCATCCCCCACTCCCCATCCCCCACTCCTCCCACCTCCACTCCCCCACACCCCCATCCCCCACTCCCCAATCCCCCACTCCCCCATCCCCCCCACCCCCACTCCTCCATCCCCCACTCCCCCATCCCCCCACTCCCCCATCCCCGCTCTCCCCCATCCCCCACTCCCCCATCCCCCCACCCCCCACTCCCCCATCCCCCCACTCCCCCATCCCCCCACTCCCCCACCCCCCACTCCACCAACCCCCACCCCCACTCCCCCAACCCCACCACACCCACTCCCCGATCCCCCACTCCCCCAACCCCCCACTCCCCCATCCCCCCACTCCCCCATCCTCCACTCCCCATCCCCCCACTCCCCATCCACCACTGCCCCCACTTCCCCATCCCCCATTCCCCCTTCTCCCCACTCCCCATCCACCACTCCCCCCACTTTGCCCATCCCCCATCCCCCAACTCCCCGAGCCCCACTCCCCCCATCCCACACTCCCCCACCCCCCCTCCACACCCCCCACTCCCACCACTCCCTCCCACTTCCCCATCCCCCACTCCTCCCACCTCCACTCCCCCACACCCCCACTCCTCCCACCTCCACTCCCCCACACCCCCACTCCCCCACACCCCCATCCCCACTCCCCAATCCTCCACTCCCCCATCCCCCACCCCCACTCCCCCATCCCCCCACTCCCCCATCCCCCACTCCCCCACTCCCCCATCCCCCCACTCCCCCACTCCCCCATCCCCCATCCCCCCACTCCCCCATCCCCCCACTCCCACATCCCCCCCACCCCCACTCCCACATCCCCCCACCCCCCACTCCCCCAACCCCCACCCCCACTCCCCCAACTGCACCACCCCCCACTCCCCCATCCCCCCACACCCCACTCCCCCATCCCCCCACTCCCCCATCCCCCCACTCCCCCACCCCCCACTCCACCAACCCCCACCCCCACTCCCCCAACCCCACCACACCCACTCCCCGATCCTCCACTCCCCCATCCCCCCACTCCCACATCCCCCACTCCCACATCCCCCCCACTCCCACATCCCCCCCACTCCCCCATCCCCCCTTCCCCATCCCCCCACTCCCACATCCCCCCACTCACTCACTCCCCCCACTCCTGCACTGCCACCACTCCCCCCACTCCCCCATCGCCCCACTCCCCATCCCCCCCACACCCCCATCCCCCCCACACCCCCATCCCCCCCACACCCCCATCCCCCCCACACCCCCATCCCCCCCACACCCCCATCCCCCCACACCCCCACCCCCCCCCACACCCCCACCCCCCCCACACCCCCATCCCCCCACACCCCCATTCCCCCCACACCCCACTCCCCCATCCCCCCACTTCCCCATCCCCTCACTCCCCCATCCCCCCACTCCCACTCCCCCATCCCACTCCCCCATCCACCACTACACCCACTCCGCCCACTCCCCCATCCACCACTACACCCACTCCGCCCACTCCCCCATCCACCACTCCGCCCACTCCCCCATCCCGATCCCCCCCACACCCCATACCCCACTCCCCCACCTCCACTACCCCACACCCCCATCCCCCACTCCCCAATCCCACACTCCCCTACTACCCCATCCCCCCACTCCTCCACCCCCCACTCCTCCTCCCCCACTCCTCCTCCCCCCACTCCTCCTCCCCCACTCCTCCCCCACTCCTCCCCACTCCTCCTCCCCCACTCCTCCATTCTCCCCCCACTCCTCCATCCTCCCACTCCCCCATACCCCACTTCCCCTACTCCACAATCCCCCACTCCCCCACTACCCCATCCCCCACTCCCCCAAATCCCCCCACTCCCCCACTCCCCATCCCCCACTCCCCCACCCCCCCCACTCCCCCACTCCCACCCCCCCCACTCCCCCACTCCCACCCCCCCACTCCCCACCCCCCATCCCACAGTCCCCCCATTCCCCATCCCCCACTCCTCCATCCTCCAACTCCCCCATACCCCCATCTCCCCACTCCCCCATCCCCCACTCCCCACACCCCCATCCCCCACTCCCCACACCCCCATCCCCCACTCCCCACACCCCCATCCCCATCCCCCCACTCCGCCCACTCCCCCATCCCACCACTCCCCCATCCCACCAGTCCCCTATCCCCCCACTCCCCCACCCCCCAGTCCCCCAGTCCCCCATCCACTCACTTACTCCCCCATTCCCCATCCCCACCCCCACTCCCCCATCCCCCCACCACCACCCCACTCCCCCATCCCCCCACCCCCACCCCCATCCCCCCACCCCCACTCCCCCCATTCCCCATCCCCCACTCCTCCATCCTCCAACTCCCCCATCCCCCCACTCCCCCATTCCCCCACGCCCCCACTCCCCATCCCCCACGCCCCAACTCCCCCATCCCCCACTCCCCCATCCCCCATCCCCCCACTCCGCCCACTCCCCCATCCTCCCACTCCCCCATCCCACCAGTCCCCTATCCCCCCCACTCCCCCATTCCCCCACCCCAAATCCCCCAGTCCCCCATCCTCCCACTCACTCACTCCCCCATCCCCCACCCCCACCCCCACTCCCCCACCCCCCCCACTCACCCATCCCCCACTCCCCCATCCCCCGCTCCCCCACCCCCCCCATCCTCCCACACCCACATCCCCCACTTCCCCATTCCCCCTCTTCCCATCCCCCACTCCCTCACCCCCCCCACCCCCTACTCTCCCATCCCCCACTCCCCATCACCCCACTCCCCATCACCCCACTCCTCCACTCCCCCATCCCCCACTCCCCCATCGCCATGGGGGGGGGGTCATTCGTGGTGTGGGGGGAGGGGGTGTTGGGGTATTGATGGGGGTGGAAGGGAGTAGTGGGTGGGGGGAGGGTCTGAGGGGGAGCAGAGCTATTGGAGGGGGGTGTTATTAGGAGGATTATGAGGAGGAGAGGGGTGATTGGTGGGTAAGAGGGGGTGGGGGGGTTGCATGGTGTATGAGGGGAAGGGAATTATTGGAGAGGGGGTATTGGAGGTATTGGGGGATTGGAGGACGGGGAATTGGGGGTATTGTGGGTTTTGGGGTATTGTGGATGAGGTATTGGGGAGGGGGTATTGTATTGTGGAGGGGGAATTGGGGTATTGAGGAGGGGGTATTGGAGTATTGTGGATGGGGTATTGTGGGTTTTGGGGTATTGTGGATGAGGTATTGGGAAGGGGGTATTGGGGAGGGGGTATTGTATTGTGGAGGGGGAATTGGGGTATTGAGGAGGGGGTATTGGGGGTGTATGAGGCTGGAGGGGGTATTGAGGATGGAGGGAGTATTGGGGAGGAGAGGATATGGGGAGAGGGGTACTGGGAGGGTTGATGGGAATAGGAGGGGTGGTTATTCGGGGGCTATTGAGGGGGCGGGGGGGTGGGGGAGTTAGGTATTGGGGCTATGAGGGTGTTATTGGGGGTATGCGTGGGGTATGATGATGAGGAGGAAGGGGTATTGGCTGTATGGGGGGTTATTGAGGGTGTGTAAGTTGGGTGTATGGGGGTTATTGAGGGGGTGTTGGGTGTATGGAGGGTTATTGAGGGGGTGGTGGCTGTATGGAGGGTTATTGAGGGGGTGTTGGGTGTATGGGGGGTTATTGAGGGGGTGTTGGGTGTATGGGGGGTTATTGAGGGGGTGTTGGGTGTATGGGGGGTTATTGAGGGGGTGTTGGGTGTATGGGGGGTTATTGAGGGGGTATAGGGTGTGGGGTGGGGAGGAGGGTATAGGGGGTATTGGCTGTGGGGTGGGGAGGGGGGTATCGGGGGTATTGGCTGCAGGATGGGGAGGGGGGTATCGGGGGTATTGGCTGTGGGTGGGGTGGGGGGTACAGAGGGTATTGGCTGTGGGATGGGGAGGGGTATTGGGTGTGGGACGGGGAGGGGGTATCGGGGGTTTTGGCTGCGGGATGGGGAGGGGGGGTACAGGGGGGTATCGGGGGCATTGGCTGTGTTGGGGGAGGGGGTACAGGGGGTATTGGGGGCATTGGCTGTGTTGGGGAGGGGGGTACAGGGGGGTATCGGGGGTATTGGCTGTGTTGGGGAGGGGGGTACAGAGGGGTAACGGGGGAATTGGCTGTGTTGGGGAGGGGGTACAGGGGGGTATCGGGGGCATTGGCTGTGTTGGGGAGGGGGTACAGGTGGCATTGGCTGTGTTGGGGGAGGGGGGTACAGAGGGGTATCGGGGGCATTGGCTGTGTTGGGGAGGGGGGTACAGGGGGGTATCGGGGGTATTGGCTGTGTTGGGGGAGGGGGGGTACAGAGGGGTATCGGGGGTATTGGCTGTGTTGGGGAGGGGGATACGGGGGTATCGGGGGTATTGGCTGTGTTGGGGGAGGGGGGTACAGGGGGGTATCGGGGGTATTGGCTGTGTTGGGGGAGGGGGGTACAGAGGGGTATCGGGGGAATTGGCTGTGTTGGGGAGGGGGGTACGGGGGGTATCGGGGGTATTGGCTGTGTTGGGGAGGGGGGTATGGGGGGTATCGTGGGTATTGGCTGTGTTGGGGAGGGGGGTACAGGGGGGTATTGGGGGTATTGGCTGTGTTGGGGGAGGTGGGTACAGAGGGGTATAGGGGGTATTGGCTGTGTTGGGGAGGGGGGTACAGAGGGGTATCGGGGGTATTGGCTGTGTTGGGGGAGGGGGGTACAGGGGGGTATCGGGGGTATTGGCTGTGTTGGGGAGGGGGGTACAGAGGGGTATCGGGGGTATTGGCTGTGTTGGGGGAGGGGGGTACAGGGGGTATCGGGGGCATTGGCTGTGTTGGGGGAGGGGGGTACAGGGGGCATTGGCTGTGTTGGGGGAGGGGGGTACAGAGGGGTATCGGGGGCATTGGCTGTGTTGGGGGAGGGGGGTACAGAGGGGTATCGGGGGCATTTGCTGTGTTGGGGGAGGGGGGTACAGGGGGTATCGGGGGTATTGGCTGTGTTGGCAGAGGGGGGTACAGAGGGGAATCGGGGGTATTGGCTGTGTTGGGGAGGGGGGTACGGGGGTATCGGGGATATTGGCTGTGTTGGGGGAGGGGGGTACAGGGGGGTATCGGGGGTATTGGCTGTGTTGGGGGAGGGGGTACATGGGGGTACCGGGGGCATTAGCTGTGTTGGGGGAGGGGGGTACAGGGGGGTATCGGGGGCATTGGCTGTGTTGGGGGAGGGGGGTACTGAGGGGTATCGGGGGTATTGGCTGTGTTGGGGGAGGGGGGTACGGGGGCATCGGAGGCATTGGCTGTGTTGGGGAGGGGGGTACAGGGGGGTATCGGGGGCATTGGCTGTGTTGGGGGAGGGGGTACAGGTGGCATTGGCTGTGTTGGGGGAGGGGGGTACAGAGGGGTATCGGGGTATTGGCTGTGTTGGGGGAGGGGGGTACAGAGGGGTATCGGGGGCATTGGCTGTGTTGGGGAGGGGGGTGCAGGGGGGTATCGGGGGTATTGGCTGTGTTGGGGAGGGGGGGTACAGAGGGGTATCGGGGGTATTGGCTGTGTTGGGGAGGGGGGTACGGGGGTATCGGGGGTATTGGCTGTGTTGGGGGAGGGGGGTACAGGGGGGTATTGGGGGTATTGGCTGTGTTGGGGGAGGCGGGTACAGAGGGGTATCGGGGGTATTGGCTGTGTTGGGGAGGGGGGTACAGAGGGGTATCGGGGGTATTGACTGTGTTGGGGAGGGGGGTACAGGGGGGTATCGGGGGTATTGGCTGTGTTGGGGAGGGGGGTACAGAGGGGTATCGGGGGTATTGGCTGTGTTGGGGGAGGGGGGTACAGGGGGGTATCGGGGGCATTGGCTGTGTTGGGGGAGGGGGTACAGGGGGCATTGGCTGTGTTGGGGGAGGGGTACAGAGGGGTATCGGGGGCATTGGCTGTGTTGGGGGAGGGTGGTACAGAGGGGTATCGGGGGCATTGGCTGTGTTGGGGGAGGGGGGTACAGGGGGGTATCGGGGGTATTGGCTGTGTTGGGGGAGGGGGGTACAGAGGGGTATCGGGGGTATTGGCTGTGTTGGGGAGGGGGTACGGGGGTATCGGGGATATTGGCTGTGTTGGGGGAGGGGGGTACAGGGGGGTATCGGGGGTATTGGCTGTGTTGGGGGAGGGGGTACAGGGGGTATCGGGGGTATTGGCTGTGTTGGGGAAGGGGGGTACAGGGGGGTATCGGGGGTATTGGCTGTGTTGGGGAGGGGGTACTGGGGGGTATCGGGGGTATTGGCTGTGTTGGGGGAGGGGGGTACAGAGGGGTATCGGGGGTATTGGCTGTGTTGGGGGAGGGGGGTACAGGGGGGTATCGGGGGTATTGGCTGTGTTGGGGAGGGGGGTACGGGGGTATCGGGGGTATTGGCTGTGTTGGGGGAGGGGGTACGGGGGGTATCGGGGGTATTGGCTGTGTTGGGGGAGGGGGGTACAGGGGGTATCGGGGGTATTGGCTGTGTTGGGGGAGGGGGGTACAGGGGGGTATCGGGGGTATTGGCTGTGTTGGGGGAGGGGGGTACGGGGGTATCGGGGGTATTGGCTGTGTTGGGGGAGGGGGTACAGGGGGGTATCGGGGGTATTGGCTGTGTTGGGGAGGGGGTACAGGGGGGTATCGGGGGTATTGGCTGTGATGGGGAGGGGGGTATCGGGGGTATTGGCTGTGTTGGGGGAGGGGGGTACAGGGGGGTATCGGGGGTATTGGCTGTGTTGGGGGAGGGGGGTACAGGGGGGTATCGGGGGTATTGGCTGTGTTGGGGAGGGGGGTACAGGGGGGTATCGGGGGTATTGGCTGTGTTGGGGGAGGGGGGTACAGGGGGTATCGGGGGTATTGGCTGTGTTGGGGGAGGGGGGTACAGGGGGGTATCGGGGGTATTGGCTGTGTTGGGGGAGGGGGGTACAGAGGGGTATCGGGGGAATTGGCTGTGTTGGGGGAGGGGGGTACAGAGGGGTATCGGGGGTATTGGCTGTGTTGGGGGAGGGGGTACAGGGGGGTATCGGGGGTATTGGCTGTGTTGGGGGAGGGGGGTACAG
>NW_027309209.1:0-46770 GCF_047496885.1 Scyliorhinus torazame | reverse complement strand
GGAGTGGTGGGTGTGGGGGTGTGGGTGTGGGGAGTGTGGGGAGTGGGGGTTGTGGAGGGGTGTGGAGTGTGGGGAGTGTGGGAGTGGGGAGTGGGAGTGGGGGAGTGGGAGTGGGGAGTTGAGGGGAGTGGGGAGTGGGGAGTGTGGGAGTGTGGGAGTGGGAGTGAGAGTGGGGGAGTGTGGGGAGTGGGGAGTGGGGAGTGGGAGTGTGGGAGTGGGGAGTGTGGGTGGGTGGGGGTGGGAGTGGGAGTGGGGAGTGGGGAGTGTGGGAGTGGGGAGTGTGGAGTGGGGAGTGGGGGAGTGTGGGAGTGTGGGGTGGGTGTGGGAGTGTGGGAGTGGGGGTGTGGGAGTGTGGGAGTGGGGGAGTGGGGAGTGTGGAGTGTGGGATGTGGGAGTGGGGAGTGTGGGAGTGGTGGAGTGGGGAGTGTGGGAGTGGGAGTGTGGGAGTGGGGGTGTGGGTGTGGAGTGAGGGGAGTGTGGGGTGGGAGTGTGGGTGTGGGGAGTGTGGGAGTGGGAGTGTGGGAGTGGGGAGTGTGGGAGTGGGAGTGAGGAGTGTGGGGGTGGAGTGTGGGATGTGGTGTGTGGGAGTGGGTGGGAGTGGGGGTGTGGGAGTGGGGTGTGGAGTGTGGGTGTGGGGAGTGTGGGAGTGTGGGTGGGAGTGGGTGTGGGTGTGGGAGTGTGGGTGTGGGGGAGTGTGGGAGTGGGGTGTGGGAGTGTGGGTGTGGGAGTGGGAGTGTGGGAGTGGAGTGGGAGTGTGGGTGTGGGAGTGTGGGAAGTGAGGGTGGGAGTGGGAGTGGGGTGTGGGAGTGGGAGTGGGAGTGGGAGTGTGGGGGGAGTGGGAGGGAGTGGGGGAGTGTGGGAGTGGGAGTGTGGGTGTGGGGAGTGTGGAGTGTGGGGGGAGTGTGGGAGTGGGAGTGTGAGTGGGAGTGTGGGATGAGTGGAGTGTGGAGTGTGAGTGTGGGGTGAGTGGGGGGGTGGAGTGGGAGTGTGGGGAGTGGGGTGTGGGAAGTGGGAGTGGGGGAGTGGGAGTGTGGGTGTGAGTGGGAAGTGTGGAGTGTGGGAGGAGGTGGGGAGTGTGGGAGTGGGAGTGTGGGAGTGTGGAGTGGAGGAGTGTGGATGTGGAGTGTGGGAGTGGGAGTGTGGGAGTGGAGTGTGGGAGTGGGAGTGGGGAGTGTGGGAGTGTGTGGGGAGTGTGGGAGTGGGGAGTGGGGTGTGGGAGTGTGGGAGTGGGAGTGGGGTGTGGGTGGGATGGGAGTGGGAGTGTGGGAGTGTGGAGTGTGGGAGTGTGGGAGAGTGTGGGAGTGGGGAGTGGGAGTGTGGAGTGGGTGTGGGTGTGGGTGTGGGGTGTGGGTGTGGGTGTGGGAGTGGGGTGTGGGGAGTGTGGGAGTGGGGAGTGGGAGTGTGGAGTGTGGGAGTGGGGAGTGGGGGTGTGAGTGGGAGTGGGAGTGGAGTGGGGAGTGGGAGTGGGAGTGTGGGGTGTGGTGAGTGGGGACGTGGGGAGTGGGGTGTGGGAGTGTGGGAGTGGGATTGGTGTGGGAGTGGGAGTGTGGGGGAGTGGGAGTGTGGGAGTGGGGGAGTGTGGGAGTGAGGGGTGTGGGGGAGTGTGGGAAGTGGGAGTGGGAGTGTGGGAGTGGGGAGTGGTGGGAGTGGGGAGTGGAGTGGGAGTGGGGAGTGGGGAGTGTGGTGAGTGTGGGAGTGGGGAGTGTGGGAGTGGGAGTGTGGGAGTGGGAGTGTGGGAGTGGGGAGTGTGGGAGTGGGAGTGTGGGAGTGGGGAGTGATGGGGAGTGTGGAGTGGGGGTGGGAGTGGGGAGTGTGGGAGTGGGGAGTGTGGGAGTGGGGAGTGTGGGAGTGTGGGAGTGTGGGAGTGGGGAGTGGGGAGTGGGTGTGGAGTGGGGTGTGGGAGTGGGAGTGTGGGAGTGGGGTGTGGGAGTGGGGGTGTGGGAGTGGGGAGTGTGGGAGGTGGGGTGTGGGTGGGGAGTGGGTTTTTAGTGTGGAGCTGTGGGAGTGGGAGTGGCTGAGTGCATTTCAGTGGGTGTGGTCTGTGTGCGGAGTGGGAGTGTTGGAGTGTCGAGCTGTCATCGTATGAGTCGTAGCATGTAATTTCATTTCCAGACTTGACCTTTCAAAAGTCTAAATTGTCGAGCTGTCTGCGTGAGCACGAAGATAATGTCTGAACCTCTGAAAGCTTCAAATTGCCTCCGAACTGCCTTTTAAATGACTTTCAAATTGTAATCGATAGAAAACAAAATAAAACAATTCCCATTGGCACCTGAGAAGTTTTAGCTGCAAATTTCGACTGACGTCCCAGTAATCGCAGAGTGCTTCTGGTAACCCAACGGTAGCAATCCTTCAGAGAGGGCGTTTCCACGTGCAGGGAAAACTAGACGCAGAGGGGACGCAGCCTCAGACCGAAGGGCCGATCCTTTCAAACCGCGATGAGGAGGAATTTCTCCAGCCAGAGGGAGGTGAATCTGTGGATGTCTTTGCCGCAGGAGGCTGGGGAGGCCACATCACTGAGTCTTTAAGACGGAGATAGATCGGTTCTGGGTTAATAAGGGGGAGCGGGGGTTACGGGGAGAAGGCAGGAGGACGGGGGAGGAGGAAATGACTGAATAGCGGAGCCGACTCGATGGCCGAGTGGCCTAGTGGGCTGAGTGGTGACCCTCTCTCTCTGTCTCTCTCTGTAGATATGGAATGGCAATGGGCGAAGAGCTGCTGGTGAACTGTATCCTGCTTCTGTGCCGGGGCCTGACGTCTGCCATGGACCTGGTCTCGGTCACCACCGCCTCTGGACGGCGCCACTTCTCCTTCCTGAGCGTGGCCTGGGGCTTCGTAGCGGACGTGGACATCGAGAGCGAAAAGTACCGCAGCGTTGGCGCTGCCCGTTTTTCCGTGGGGACCCTCATGTGCCTGGCCTCGCTGCGCCGTTACCGCGGGGCGCCTGTCCTACCTGCCGGCCCCCCTCCGCCCCAGGCGGGCTCTGTGCCGCAGCGTCACCACCTCGGGCGAGGCCCCCCCCGCCCCCCCCGCCCCCGCCCCCCCCCCGCCGGCACCCCGCGCTGGGGCGGGCCCTCTCCGACGCGGGCCTGTGGCGCGGGGGGGCCCCCGACGACTCGCCCCCCCTCTTCCGGGCCTGCGAGAGCTTCTCCTTCGAGGGGAGCTCGCTGCCAGACGGCCTCGAGGAGGAGGAGGGGGAGGGGGAGGGGGAGGGGGGGGAGGGGGAGGGGGCCGAGGAGCCCCCCCCCCCGCTCGGCCAGCCCCCGGGCCTGCTCCAGGACGCCCTCCTGCCCCCTCTGGACCAGCCGGTGCCCCCGCACTGGGAGACGGTGGAGGGTGACTTCGTGCTGGTGCTGGCCATCTACCAGACCCACCTGGGGGCCGATCTCATGGCGGCCCCCTTTGCCCGCTTCTCCGAGCGCTGCCTGCACCTCTGCTACGTGAAGGCGGGGCATCTCCCGCCGCGCCCTCCTGCGCCTCTTCCTGGCCATGGAGAAGGGCACCCACTTCGACCTCCAGTGCCCGCACCTCTTCTGTGTGCCCGCCCTGGCCTTCCGCCTGGAGCCACTGAGCGCACGGGGCACCATCACCGTGGACGGGGAGCGGGTCGAGTACGGACCCCTCCAGGCACAGGTCCACGGGGGGCTTGCCCGTCTCATCACCGGTGTGCCAGCCAACACCAACGGGCTGTGAGGGGGGGGGGGTTTGAACCCGCCAAGCTGCCCCCTAATGGGGCAACTGCCCCTAATGGGGCAAAGGGGCCCACAGTCGTCTCTCTCTCTCGCTGTGTCTCTCCCTCTCTCTCTGTCTCTCTCTCTGTCTCTGTCTCTCTCTCTGTCTCTGACTCTGTCTCTCTCTGTCTCTCCCTTTCTCTCTGTCTCTTTCTCTCTCCCTCTGTCTCTCTCTCTCCCTCTGTGTGTGTGTGTCTCTCTCTCTATCTCTCTCTCTCTGTCTCTCTCTCTGTCTCACTCTCTCTCTCTGTCTCTCTCTGTCTCTCTCTCTCTGTCTCTCTCTGTCTCTCTCTCTCTCTCTCTCTCTCTCTCTCTCTCTCTGTCTCTCTCGCTGTATCTCTCTCTCTCTCTGTCTCTCTCTCTCTCTCTCTCTCTCTCTCTGTCTCTCTCTCTCTCTCTCTGTCTCTCTCGCTGTGTCTCTCTCTCTCTCCCTCTGTCTCTCTCTCTGTCTCTGTCTCTCTCACTCTCTCTCTGTCTCTCTCTGTCTCTCTCACTCTCTGTCTCTCTCTTTCTCTCTCTTTCTCTCCCTCTCTCTGTCCCTCTCTCTCTCTGTCTCTCTCTGTCTCGCTCTCTCTCTGTCTCTCTGTGTGTCTCTCTGTCTCTCTCTCTGTCTCTCTCTCTCTGTCTCTCTCTCTGTCTCTCTCTCTCTGTCTCACTCTCTCTCTCTGTCTCTCTCTGTCTCTCTCTCTCTGTCTCTCTCGCTGTGTCTCTCTCTCTCTCCCTCTGTCTCTCTCTCTGTCTCTGTCTCTCTCACTCTCTCTCTGTCTCTCTCTGTCTCTCTCACTCTCTGTCTCTCTCTTTCTCTCTCTTTCTCTCCCTCTCTCTGTCCCTCTCTCTCTCTGTCTCTCTCTGTCTCGCTCTCTCTCTGTCTCTCTGTGTGTCTCTCTCTGTCTCTCTCTCTCTCTGTCTCTCTGTGTGTCTCTCTGTCTCTCTCTCTGTCTCTCTCTCTCTGTCTCTCTCTCTGTCTCTCTCTCTCTGTCTCACTCTCTCTCTCTGTCTCCTCTCTCTCTGTCTCTCTGTGTGTCTTTCTCTCTCCCTCTGTCTCTCTCTCTCTGTCTCTGTCTCTCTCACTCTCTCTCTGTCTCTCTCTCTCTGTCTCTCTCTCTCTCTGTCTCTCTCCGTCTCTGTCTCTCTCTGTGTGTCTCTCTCTGTCTCTCTCTCTCTGTCTCTCTCTCTCTGTCTCTCTCTCCCTCTGTCTCTCTCTCTCGCTGTGTCTCTCCCTCTGTCTCTCTCTGTCTCTCTCTCTCTCTCTTCCTCTCTCCCTCTGTCTCTCTCTCTCGCTGTGTCTCTCTCCTTTTCTCCCTCTTCCCCCTCTCCCCTCCACGCACAACCTCCCAACGCGGCCGGTACGAGCGGGGCGATCTCTCTCCTGATGGTACGATGCACTAAAATGACAAGTTTGCACTGAACAGGACGGGAACTCCCCCTCTCTCTCTACACACCCCCCCCCCCCCTCCCCTCCCCTCTCGCAGCAGCGACACAAGCCACGGTGCGGAAAGGGGGCCCCGAACGAGCACAGCAACAGGTCTGACAACGGCAGGTTAATCCCGGAGCGCTGCCCCTTCCTCAGCCAGTAAACAACGACCAACTCCTGGCTCTTGTGGGGGGGGGGGGGCGTGCCTTTCCCCGGTGACCCAGAACCGAAACCCCCTTCCCCCATCCCAACCCTTCCCCCCCCCACCCTCTTTTTGCCTCGCCGATGGTGGGCATATTCACCGGGATTAACCCCTCTGTATAATTTATTGTCGAAATAAACTCTACTTGAATTGCTGAACCTGTTGGGGGGTTTGATGCTGCTGCTGCTGCTGTGTTCTCTGGGTGAAGGTTTGCGGATCGACTCACCTCCTCGCGGATTCCAGCCCTCGGCTGCAGAAAGCGGAAGGAAGCAACAACATTTCCCATTGGAAACTTGTCTCTTGTCTCCTGTCTCCTCCACCCCCCATTTCCTGTGCAGGGATTATTGGGGGAGGGGTGGAGGGAGAGAGAGGGGGAGGGACACGCACACACACACACACACACACACACAGACAGGCAGCAGGGGACGGGGACACATACGCTCAGCACAGCGAGGAGTGGCAGTGTGCAAGTCATTAACCATATCCGCCCCCCCCCCCCTCCCCCCCGGGCCGATTTGACAGGCGGGCCGCCTCTGGGAGCTTCCTGGATGGTGTGGGACAGCAACTCGGTGGCCCATCGCTGCCGGTCCCCGAGGGAAGGGGAGAGGAACTGGTTTCGAGGGTGCTCCTTTCCCGGGGAGGAGGTTCAGATTCGCTCCCTGTTGTGAGGAAAAATCAACCACTTCAAGCGGCAGACTTGCTGTGGATCAGATACACAAAGCTTCGGGAGAAAGCGTACGTACCCCGCGGTACGGTAGCCAGCCTTTCTCCCGGTTTTTAATGGCAGTCATTCATTTTATACTTCGGGTTCACAATGAGCCCAGGTACAAAACAATTATCACCTAGTTATCATAGCATTTACAGTGCAGAAGGAGGCCATTCGGCCCATCGAGTCTGCACCGGCTCTTGGAAAGAGCACCCTACCCAAGGTCAACACCTCCACCCTATCCCCATAACCCAGTAACCCCACCCAACACTAAGGGCAATTTTGGACACTAAGGGCAATTTAGCACGGCCAATCCACCTAAACCTGCACATCTTTGGACTGAGAGAGGAAACCGGAGCACCCGGAGGAAACCCACGCCCACACGGGGAGGACGGGCAGACTCCGCGCAGACAGTGACCCAAGCCGGGAATCGAACCTGGGACCCTGGAGCTGTGAAGCAATTGTGCTATCCACAAGGCTACCGTGCTGCCCACACGGTTCAGATTCAGTCCCTTAGACTGTGGCCGGGAGGGAGCGCTACTTTCCCGGTAACTACTTTAAACATTTTATAGATTGTACATGGCTATCACAATGAGCCCAGGTCCAAAACAATTATCACCTTGTTATCTCTAAACAGCCACTTCGGGTTCACAATGAGCCCAGAAAACAAAAACAATTATCACCTTGTTATCTCTAAACAGCCACTTCGGGTTCACAATGAGCCCAGATACAAAACAATTATCACCTTGTTATCTCTAAACAGCCACTGCGGGTTCACAATGAGCCCAGGTAGAAAACAATTATCACCTAGTTATCTTTAAACAGCCACTTAGGGTTCACAATGGGCCCAGGTACAAAACAATTATCACCTTGTTATCTCTAAACGGCCACTTCGGGTTCACAATGAGCCCAGGTACAAAACAATTATCACCTAGTTATCTCTAAACAGCCACTTCGGGTTCACAATGAGTCCAGATACAAAACAATTATCACCTTGTTATCTCTAAACAGCCACTTCGGGTTCACAATGGGCCCAGGTACAAAAACAATTATCACCTTGTTATCTCTAAACAGCCACTTCGGGTTCACAATGAGTCCAGATACAAAACAATTATCACCTTGTTATCTCTAAACAGCCACTTCGGGTTCACAATGAGCCCAGATACAAAACAATTATCACCTTGTTATCTCTAAACAGCCACTTCGGGTTCACAATGAGTCCAGATACAAAACAATTATCACCTTGTTATCTCTAAACAGCCACTTCGGGTTCACAATGAGCCCAGGTGCAAAACAATAATCACCTTGTTATCTTTAAACAGCCACTTCGGGTTCACAATGAGCCCAGATACAAAACAATTATCACCTTGTTATCTCTAAACGGCCACTTCGGGTTCACAATGAGCCCAGGTACAAAACAATTATCACCTTGTTATCTCTAAACATTTTGTAGATTGTACATCGCTATTTGTAAGCAATTCACAGTCAAAGAGGTTTAACAGGTTACAGGTAGCAGCAGGAAAGTAGTATCGATTGTCCCTTTGTTTTAGGAAATGGCCCAAAACATTCGTACCAGCATATCATTCATTGTGTACACCTTGGCTGAAGTCATCTTTATTCAAGCGGAGTCCCGCATTTATGTATTTCTTAATCGTCCTTTGTCCTGGATCTGTTCCCACCTGTCCCACTGGCACCTCGCTGGGCTCCAGGCATCAGTTATGTCTGCTTTATTCTCTGTGTCTCCATCTTGTGTGCCAAGCGCCATTCTGAACCATTTCCCCGCTTCAACCCCTCCTTGTGGTCCGGGCTGTTGACCAACATCACGGTACCTCTCACAGGCACCGGTCCGCAACGGTCCCCGTCTTTCTCCGCATCTCCCGGAGCCTTCGGGGGGGGGAACATCGTGGTTTCGTTAAGGGGGACACTGGCTCCTGGCACGACCTTTTTAAGCCGGGTTTTGGCCAAATTAATCGGGAAGCAGCCATTTTACGTGGCGACATGCCCGCCTTGTGACCCTAACGCGAAGCGTGAAGGATCACATAAATTTTGTCCTTTTCGTTCCCTGACCGTTGGCGGGCGGGGGGGGGGGGGGGGGGCACCTCCTACATGGCCACTACTCTGACCCTAGCTATGCACAAAAATTTACCTAAACGATTCTTGAGGGCGCTATGTCAGGCAGGGGCATGTATCAAAAAAAAAAATAGAACTGGGAACCTCTAATTTTACCTCAATACTCACCAAACATTGCATTATCCTATCTTCCGAAAACATACAACAATCACAACATTTAATATACTCTTTTCCTGGCTCGGCAGTCAAGCTCAGGATCATACATTTTTTAAAAATGAAATGTTTTGTACATCTCTTTATTTACAGGAATAACGCAAGTGAGTACTCTCTATTCTTTATAGGTTGCGGGGGTCTGCTCATAGCCGAATATCGGGGATCGGATCCGATAGACCGGGGTTCGAGCGCGGTACGCTCTCCTTTTCCCCTTGCGGAGCTGCATGGTCTGTACTGCACAGAGTATGACCAATGCTAACAGGGCCTCAATGACGTACGATAGGGAGTACCAAGTTATGAACCTGGCACACCAGGATAATGCAGCGTGGCTGGTGACTGGGCCCTCGGTACTGCGGGGCAGTGAAACATTAACGGCAGGGGGGGGGGTTTGGAGTAACGGGGTCCGCGTTCCCGCGCAACCGAGTGTCCAAAAAAGATGTGGAGCACGATGAAAGAAGTCCTCATGGTTGTCCTCTTCCTTTCTCTGTTTTTCTCCGGTCTTGGAGCTTCTGGAGTTCTGTAAAAACAGGCGTAGTGTGTGTGTAAACTACCTTGGTTTAATATCCGGTGTGTTAGTATGTCTGTCCTTGGGGCCAATTAAACCCTTATAATTGGTCACAATGCGTGACTTCTCCCCCAGTTTTTATTCCAAAACAAATGTTAGGACACACTTCCCAATGGTGGACCAGTGCTAAGTGTCGCATCCAAACGTTCTAGGATGTAAATAGCATTTGGCGGCAACCCAAAGGTTGCCGAAATAAATAAACCTGTTTTTGAAAGGAAAAGGTCGAATGATGTGCGTGTGGGCCGCGACGGGTAAGATTTGGATGGAGTCCCCAGGTAGGATGGGTACCAATACCGTATCTCCCCTACCCGAGCGTTTTTGACCAACGGGGGGGGGGGGGTCTCACGCCGTTTCTCCACTGCCTGAGCAACCGTCAAGAACGGGCAAAAATGTAGTCATCGTGGTGGGGTTGCTGCTTTGATTCTAACCTCGAATCACAAGAGCAGCTACGATCGGGCGTCTGGTACCCGAACAAGCATCAGCTGAAAAGCTAGTTCCTCTGAACAAGCGTCTGGTCTCGGGGGGCCTCTGAGGCAAGTCCTCTGAGGTTTCGGCAGAACGGGCGTGTGGCCGCGGTGGGTGTCAGTGGGGAAAAGTTCAGGTGAATGGGTGTGGGGCGGTGAACAAAGAACAAAGAAATGTACAGCACAGGAACAGGCCCTTCGGCCCTCCAAACCCGTGCCGACCATACTGCCCGACTAAACTACAATCTTCTACACTTCCTGGGTCCGTATCCCTCTATTCCCATCCTATTCATATATTTGTCAAGATGCCCCTTAAATGTCCCTATCGTCCCTGCTTCCACTACCTCCTCCGGTAGCGAGTTCCAGGCACCCACTACCCTCTGCGTAAAAAACTTGCCTCGTACATCTACTCTAAACCTTGCCCCTCTCACCTTAAACCTATGCCCCCTAGTAATTGACCCCTCTACCCTGGGGAAAAGCCTCTGACTATCCACTCTGTCTATGCCCCTCATAATTTTGTATACCTCTATCAGGTCGCCCCTCAACCTCCTTCGTTCCAGTGAGAACAAACCGAGTTTATTCAATCGCTCCTCATAGCTTATGCCCTCCATACCAGGCAACATTCTGGTAAATCTCTTCTGCACCCTCTCTAAAGCCTCCACATCCTTCTGGTAGTGTGGCGACCAGAATTGAACACTATACTCCAAGTGTGGCCTAACTAAGGTTCTATACAGCTGCAACATGACTTGCCAATTCTTATACTCAATGCCCCGGCCAATGAAGGCAAGCATGCCGTATGCCTTCTTGACTACCTTCTCCACCTGTGTTGCCCCTTTCAATGACCTGTGGACCTGTACTCCTAGATCTCTCTGACTTTCAATACTCTTGAGGGTTCTACCATTCACTGTATATTCCCTACCTGCATTAGCCCTTCCAAAATGCATTACCTCACATTTGTCCGGATTAAACTCCATCTGCCATCTCTCCGCCCAAGTCTCCAGACAATCTAAATCCTGCTGTATCCTCAGACAGTCCTCATCGCTATCCGCAATTCCACCAACCTTTGTGTCGTCTGCAAACTTACTAATCAGACCAGTTACATTTTTCTCCAAATCATTTATATATACTACAAACAGCAAAGGTCCCAACACTGATCCCTGTGGAACACCACTGGTCACAGCCCTCCAATTAGAAAAGCATCCCTCCATTGCTACCCTCTGCCTTCTATGGCCTAGCCAGTTCTGTATCCACCTTGCCAGTTCACCCCTGATCCCGTGTGACTTCACCTTTTGTACTAGTCTACCATGAGGGACCTTGTCAAAGGCCTTACTGAAGTCCATATAGACAACATCCACTGCCCTACCTGCATCAACCATCTTTGTGACCTCCTCGAAAAACTCTATCAAGTTAGTGAGACACGACCTCCCCTTCACAAAACCGTGCTGCCTCTCACTAATACGTCCATTTGCTTCCAAATGGGAGTATATCCTGTCTCGAAGAATTCTCTCCAGTAATTTCCCTACCACTGAAGTAAGGCTCACCGGCCTGTAGTTCCCGGGATTATCCTTGCTACCCTTCTTAAACAGAGGAACAACATTGGCTATTCTCCAGTCCTCCGGGACATCCCCTGAAGACAGCGAGGATCCAAAGATTTCTGTCAAGGCCTCAGCAATTTCCTCTCCAGCCTTCTTCAGTATTCTGGGGTAGATCCCATCAGGCCCTGGGGACTTATCTACCTTAATATTTTTAAAGACACCCAACACCTCGTCTTTTTGGATCACAATGTGACCCAGGCTATCTACACCCCCTTCTCCAGACTTAACATCTACCAATTCCTTCTCTTTGGTGAATACTGATGCAAAGTATTCATTTAGTACCTCGCCCATTTCCTCTGGCTCCACACATAGATTCTCTTGCCAATCCTTCAGTGGGCCAACCCTTTCCCTGGCTACCCTCTTGCTGTTTATGTACGTGTAAAAAGCCTTGGGATTTTCCTTAACCCTATTTGCCAATGACTTTTCATGACCCCTTCTAGCCCTCCTGACTCCTTGCTTAAGTTCCTTCCTACTTTCCTTATATGCCACACAGGCTTCGTCTGTTCCCAGCCTTTTAGCCCTGACAAATGCCTCCTTTTTCTTTTTGACGAGGCCTACAATATCACTCGTCATCCAAGGTTCCCGAAAATTGCCGTATTTATCTTTCTTCCTCACAGGAACATGCCTGTCCTGTATTCCTTTCAACTGACACTTGAAAGCCTCCCACATGTCAGATGTTGATTTGCCCTCAAACATCCGCCCCCAATCTATGTTCTTCAGTTCCCGCCTAATATTGTTATAATTAGCCTTCCCCCAATTTAGCACATTCATCCTCGGACCACTCTTATCCTTGTCCACCAGTACTTTAAAACTTACTGAATTGTGGTCACTGTTACCGAAATGCTCCCCTACTGAAACATCTACCACCTGGCCGGGCTCATTCCCCAATACCAGGTCCAGTACCGCCCCTTCCCTAGTTGGACTGTTTACATGTTGTTTTAAGAAGCCCTCCTGGATGCTCCTTACAAACTCCGCCCCGTCTAAGCCCCTGGCACTAAGTGAGTCCCAGTCAATATTGGGGAAGTTGAAGTCTCCCATCACCACAACCCTGTTGTTTTTACTCTTTTCCAAAATCTGTCTACCTATCTGCTCCTCTATCTCCCGCTGGCTGTTGGGAGGCCTGTAGTATACCCCCAACATTGTGACTGCACCCTTCTTATTCCTGATCTCTACCCATATAGCCTCACTGCCCTCTGAGGTGTCCTCTCGCAGTATAGCTGTGATATTCTCCCGAACAAGTAGCGCAACTCCGCCTCCCCTTTTACATCCCCCTCTATCCCGCCTGAAACATCTAAATCCTGGAACGTTTAGCTGCCAATCCTGCCCTTCCCTCAACCAGGTCTCTGTAATGGCAACAACATCATAGTTCCAAGTAGTAATCCAAGCTCTAAGTTCATCTGCCTTACCCGTAATGCTCCTTGCATTAAAACATATGCACTTCAGGCCACCAGACCCGCTGTGTTCAGCAACTTCTCCCCGTCTGCTCTGCCTCAGATCCACACTGTCCCTATTCCCTAGTTCTCCCTCAATGCTCTCACCTTCTGACCTATTGCTCCCGTGCCCACCCCCCTGCCATACTAGTTTAAACCCTCCCGTGTGACACTAGCAAACCTCGCGGCCAGGATATTTATGCCTCTCCGGTTTAGATGCAACCCGTCCTTCTTATACAGGTCACACCTGCCCCGGAAGAGCTCCCAGTGGCCCAGATAACGGAAACCCTCCCTCCTACACCAGCTGTTTAGCCACGTGTTTGTCTGCTCTATCTTCCTATTTCTAGCCTCACTGGCACATGGCACAGGGAGTAATCCCGAGATTACAACCCTAGAGGTCCTGTCTTTTAACTTTCTGCCTAGCTCCCTGAACTCCTGCTGCAGGACCTCATGCCCCTTCCTGCCTATGTCGTTAGTACCAATATGTACAATGAACATATTGGTACTAACAGAGACCCATTCTCCTGTCGGATGAACAGCATTAACCAAACGTACAAACAACGGAAAACATCCTGCAGGTCCCATCAGGAAGGACAACACTTTTCCCGCAGTGTCTCCTTTGAATCATCATGTGGACACCTCAGTTCTCTGTTGCGAACAGGGTCGCAAAGGGGTTGGCGGATTGGGGGTCTGACTCGGGGTCGTCCCCTTCTCCCGGGTGCCAAACTCTGGAGTGGATCAGGGCGCAAAGGGCTGCGTGGTGTGAGTTGGGGTGGCCCTCGTCGTTGCGGACGAGTCTGCAGGAGTTGTCGCGGTGCCCATGAGTGGCGTCGAGTTGGGTGGGGACAAAGTCCGGGTCGTCCGTGTGGTTCGGTGGTGTGGTTTGTTTAAGTAGGTGATGAGGAAGGGGTCACTGGAGTCGAGGTTGGAGTCACTGGGTGTGGGACCAGGATAGGAGGGAGGCGTGCTGTGGCTGTCGGAGTCGCAGTCGCTGTCTGTGCTGCTGCAGCCTGTGGGCGTTCCGGGGCGAAGCGTAGATTTTGTGGGTGGAGTCGGGGGCGAGTCAGTGTCTGGGCTGGACGTGGAAGGGGTGGGTGTGGTCGGCTGCGTCAAGCATGACGTGGTGTGACTGGTGCTCCATATTGGAGACCGAAACGTGCTGGGGTTATACACGGACAACGTCACTTGTTGTCCTATAGTATACTCCGTGGCATGCACTGCCTTAGCAAAACAGGCCTTGCTCTGTTTTCTTTTGGTGCCCAGTTTAACAGCGGCTGCTAACTGAGCCGTTTTTACATTCACGAGTAATTGTTCAACGGCCTTCTCGTGGGTGAGGGCCGTAACTTCGGGGCTGGTCAGGTCTGGACCCAACAAGTACTCTGTCCCTTTCATGGGGCGTCCGGTCATGAGGGTGTGTGGGGTGAAACCTGGGGAGGTGGAAACAGTGTTCCGCAAAAACATCAGCGCAAAGGGGAGGACAGAATCCCAGGTGGTGCTGTTCTGCTGGACCATTTTTCGGAGGGTGGTTTTTAGGGTCCGATTCATGCGCTCCACTATACCACTCGACTGTGGGTGGCACGCAATGTGGAATTTTTGGGTTATGCCAAATATCGTGAGGGCGTTCTGCATGACCCGTCCCGCAAAGTGAGAACCTTGGTCCGACTCAATACTGCGGGGGAGTCCCCATCTTGTGAAGATGTGGTGGGTTAGGATCTTGGCGGTGGTTTTCACGGTGTTGGTGCGGGCCGGAAATACTTCCACCCACTTTGTAAAAGTGTCTATGACCACCAGAACATATTTATAGCCATTCCTGCAAGGGGGCAATGGACCCATAAAATCGATCTGGAGGTTAGTCCAGGGGACGTTAACGGGTCGGGTGTGGTTGAGTTGTGCCTTTTTGGCATATCTATCTGGGTTGTTCTGAGCGCAGATGAGGAAATTCTCGATGTAATGGGACACATCCTCTTTGAGATTTGGCCACCAACAAAGCTGTTTGAGGTGGGCTGCGGTGGGATCGATTCCCTGGTGTCCATGACCATCATGGAATAAACAGATCATTTGGTTCCTATCCTGCTCAGGAACTACATAAAGGGTGTCCTTCAGCACCACACCGTCATGTGTGGTTATGGTATTTCTGTACCTCCCGTATGAGGCTGGAAACTTCCCTTTCACGATCTCAGTGGGAGCGCTGTCCTGCTTCTGGGCCTCTACTAGATCCTCGATCCGAGTCTGCGTGACCTTTCAGCAAATTTCAGCGGATTTCAGCAAAGCGTTTGATAAGGTTCCCCACGGTAGGCTATTGCAAAAAATACGGAGGCTGGGGATTGAGGGTGATTTAGAGATGTGGATCAGAAATTGGCTAGCTGAAAGAAGACAGAGGGTGGTGCTTGATGGGAAATGTTCAGAATGGAGTACAGTCACAAGTGGAGTACCACAAGGATCTGTTCTGGGGCCGTTGCTGTTTGTCATTTTTATCAATGACCTAGAGGAAGGCGCAGAAGGGTGGGAGAGTAAATTTGCAGACGATACTAAAGTCGGTGGTGTTGTCGATAGTGTGGAAGGATGTAGCAGGTTACAGAGGGACATAGATAAGCTGCAGAGCTGGGCTGAGAGGTGGCAAATGGAGTTTGATGTAGAGAAGTGTGAGGTGATTCACTTTGGAAGGAATAACAGGAATGTGGAATATTTGGCTAATGGTAAAGTTCTTGGAAGTGTGGATGAGCAGAGGGATCTAGGTGTCCATGTACATAGATCCCTGAAAGTTGCCACCCAGGTTGATAGGGTTGTGAAGAAGGCCTATGGAGTGTTGGCCTTTATTGGTAGAGGGATTGAGTTCCGGAGTCGGGAGGTCATGTTGCAGCTGTACAGAACTCTGGTACGGCCGCATTTGGAGTATTGCGTACAGTTCTGGTCACCGCATTATAGGAAGGACGTGGAGGCTTTGGAGCGGGTGCAGAGGAGATTTACCAGGATGTTGCCTGGTATGGAGGGAAAATCTTATGAGGAAAGGCTGACGGACTTGAGGTTGTTTTTGTTGGAGAGAAGAAGGTTAAGAGGAGACTTAATAGAGGCATACAAAATGATCAGAGGGTTAGATAGGGTGGACAGTGAGAGCCTTCTCCCGCGGATGGATATGGCTGGCACGAGGGGACATAACTTTAAACTGAGGGGTAATAGATATAGGACAGAGGTCAGGGGTAGGTTCTTTACGCAAAGAGTAGTGAGGCCGTAGAATGCCCTACCTGCTACAGTAGTGAACTCGCCAACATTGAGGGCATTTAAAAGTTTATTGGATAAACATATGGATGATAATGGCATAGTGTAGGTTAGATGGCTTTTGTTTCGGTGCAACATCGTGGGCCGAAGGGCCTGTACTGCGCTGTATTGTTCTATGTTCTATGTTCTACCTGTACTGCTCTCACTGGCGCACTCACTGGGGCGCTCTCGGGGGGCTTCCAAAAGTACCCATGCCTGGATCCTGCCTTAGCCAGTGCGTCGGCTTTTACATTTCCGGGGGGGGGGGGGGACGATGGTGACTGCGGACTTTTATAATGCCGAAAGTCTGGTCCTTGGACTTTTCCAGAATGTGGCGGAGTAATGGGGCTGAGGGGAGGGGTTTCCCATCCGCGGAAACAACTCCTCTCGTTTCCCAGAGGGGCAGAAATTCAGTGAGGCTGTTGCACACGTACAGACTGTCTGAATATATGTCTGCTGGGCTGGGGAAGGAATCTGGGTGCTCTACAATGTAGGCGATGGCCGCGAGCTCTGCTGCCTGCGCTCCACACTGTCCGGGTAATTTTAATGCGATTTCCTCGAGGGTGCGTCCCTGCGCGTCCTCTACATAAATCCCGCAACCTGTTATGCGTTTCCCATCCAGGATCGATCCACATACATCCTAATGGGGTCACACGTGTCCGGGTGAGGGGGGCTCTGAGATGGTGGCTAGTTTTCTGGGGGGTGTTTTCGCGATAAAGGGGCCTGTATTATGGTGGGGCGAGATGATTTCACACTCATGGGGGGTTCCGGGGTACTGTAGATTGTCCGCTAAGTATGTGTGGGTCTTTGTCCGTTTGACTGTGATGTCCCGTCCTTGTAAGAGAAGGGTCCACCTAGCAGCGCGGATTTGGCTGACGGTACCGTTGTAAAGTCGCCCGTCTAGTAAAAGCTGGGTGGGGGTGTGCTCGGTCAAAATGGTGATGGGGTTCAGTCCGGTAATGTATGAGAAGTGCTGGACTGCCCAGAAAACTGCGAGCAGGTGCCTCTCTCAGGCTGAGAATCCCTGCTCCACAGCATCTAAAATTGTGCTCAATCTCGCGTTTGCCGTGTGTGATAATAGTTCCCAAATATACCACCTTTTCTTCCAATATCTGGGCCTTTTTGGGGTTGACGCTACAGCCAATGGAGTGTAGTAATTCCAGGAGTTCGGACAGAAGCTCGATGTGCTCTTCCTTGGTGTCTGTCTGCAGTAGTAGATCGTCTACGTACTGTACCAGACATTCGGGGCGAGAAGGTTTTGCTAGTCCATTTGCCAGCTGTCGGTGGAAAATGGAGGGGGAGTTGTGGAAGCCTTGTGGCAGGCATGTTCACGTGTACTGCTGCGCTCTGAAAGCGAAGGCAAATTTGTACTGGCGCGCCTTTGCCAATGGAATGGACCAGAATCCGTTAGATGTCCAAAACTGTGAAATATCGGGCATGGAGTCCCTGTTTGAGCATGGTCTCGGGACTTGTTGCAACGGTGGGGGCTGCTGCGGGGGTGACTTTATTGAGTTCCCGATAATCGATGGTCAGTCGCCATGATCCGACGGGTTTCCTTACTGGCCAAATCGGGGCATTATTAGTTGAGGCTACCGATCTTATTAGAGCAGGGCATACTAAGCTCTCTATAACCTTTAGGATTTCTCCCTCTGCTTCTAGGGGGAATCCGTACTGTTTTGGGGGTCTTGGGTCCGGTCCTGTTATTTGTACGGAGCCAGTCATCCGTCCACAGTCGTGCTTGTGGGTCGCGAATGCTGCCCTGTTTTTTTGCAGGACTGCCCTAACCTGTCCGTCCGAGCTGAGGGTGCTGGGGTTGAACCAAATCTCGCCCAGTGCGCTAATTTTGTTCATATAATCCCCTATATTGAGCGTTGCGGGGGCTCTAGCGGATTTCGCCATCTTCCAGACACACTGGTTGACTGGATCGAAAGAGAGGTGGTGGGAATTCATGAAGTCGATCCCCAAAATGTGCTCTGCTGTTGGGGGCAGGTCGACTAACACTACGGGGTGTTTTGTGTTAATGGTTCCGATCTGGATGGGTACAGGGGCTGTGATATGTCCCTGCTGTGAGTGGCCTGTGAAACCGCTGAGGGTGATAGTGGCTGTGGTGGGCCACGTGTCCTGACCAAGGGTGGAGGAATTTAAGGTGGTGCGGGACCCTCCTGTGTCCCAGAGAAGCTCGATCAGCTGTCCCCTAACCTTTGCTGCGACTATGGGTCGTCCTGACCTTTCCCAAAGGGTATCGCAGACCCAGCTGGGGGAGCCTGTACACAGTCAGTCCGTTCCGGTCGCGTCTGTCTGATCGGACTGGGCGCTAACGCTATGTATGGGCTCTGCCTTTTTCTTATTGAGAGTGCCTGTCTGTTGGGCTGTTTTTTTAGGGGCCTTGCATTCTTTGGCAAAATGTCCCAACTGTCCGCAATTGTAGCATTCTTGCGGTTTTGCTGGGGGGCTGCTCTTTCCCTCATTTACCCAGGCGGGGTTGTGGAGAGTGGTTCTTACTGCCTGCACGTCTGCGGCGGCTTGTTTTTCCTCGGGGGTTTTAGCTACGGGTTTACCGTGAGCCGACTGCTCCCAAACGCGGGACAATCTCTTGACCACCCACTTCTCATTATGAGCCTCCTCCGAGGGGTCATAATTGCTACAGGCATTCTGTCCTGCTTCCGTGGCATGGGAGATAAGGGTGCGGGTCCACTTGGCCATATTGTCTGCGGACAAATGGGCGCGATCTACGTTGCCGAAAACGGCTTCAAAGTGAACCCACAAGCGTCCTGCGAACGCTGTGGGGTGCTCAGACTTTTTCTGTCTGCATTTACTTAGACCGTCTACGGGGTCGCCCCGGTTGTACCCGATCGCATCCAGGATGGCGGCCTGCATTTCTGCAAGGGTGCCTCCTCCTACGTTCTGTGTGTGCTGTGACCGATGGGTCTAAGCTGAGGACCGTGAGCTTTACCTGCTCTCTCTCATCCAGGCCGTACATGATCGCCTGGTGTTTAACGGTGGCAAAGAAATGGTGTGGGTCTGAAGCGGGGAGGTACGGTTTGGCACACGCGTCCCGTAATTGGGTCACTGTGAGGGGGGGTGGAATATAAGACTTCCGCCTCGTCTGCTGTGGGGGTGCGGTGGGTTGTTACAGGGTTCACGGGAGCCTGTATTACCTGCTGTGTGGGGGGTGGGGGTGCTCTCCTCCATTGGGGCTTTCCCTGCGCACATGTTCCCTGAACATATCTCTGCGCTGTCCCTTGCAGTTCTTCCCAATCAGGGCTGTCTTCCTGGTCTAAACCTTCCCCAAAGGTGTCTTGGAATCCCTTTTGGACAGAAAGCTGTGATTGCAGGTCTGCAATTTGCTTTCGGCACTTTGCATGGTCCAAGGTACTCTGCCTTTGTTCCGTGGTTGCAGCGTGGAGCGCTCTCAAGGCTGCCTTGAGATCACTACATTGCTTCTGTAGCGTCTCCACCTGCTTCTCTGTCTCTTTCTTACTCAGGACAGCACGCTGCGTGTCCTGATAAGCCTTCTCATACTGGGATTGAAAACTGCTTAAATGCGCCAGACAAGACTGGTGGCCCCGTTTGGCATCAGCCACCTCTTCGTCCTTGGCTTCTAACTGCCTTTTCAGTTCCAGGTTCTCTTTTTCCATCTCGCATACATCGATTTTACTCATACGATCTATTTCTTTTCGGAGCGTCCTGACGACCTCCTCTGTGCCTCGCAATTGTGCCATACAGGACACAATTGCCATCGGCTTGCGCGCTTTTGCTAAGCTCTTTTTATGGATCTCACTCATGTTCTCCCACCAAGTATGCCCTATACTTCCGGGACCTGAGTCGTCGTTATTACAGAAACCGCTCCACACGGGCCATCCTTTGCCCTGTAGAAATTTGCGAATTTCCACTTCCCAAACGGGACACTGTCCCGCTCTAACGCTGCTGATCGGTGCGACCGCAAATTCTTCGGGGTTCATGAGGCGTTGCATTGCCTGCATGGCCATCTCTCATCTGCTCGCTACGTTCAAATTTGGAACAGGGGGCTAAGGTGGTGTCGTAGATGCGGGTACGGCTTGCGCTAATTTCCGAAAATACCGACTACCGACAGTTTTGACGCAACAAAATCTATCAGTTTTACCTTATAACCCTGTTAGTTACGCACGCATACACACACTTCCAAATTGTGAATTATTAACCAGAACCGCTTGGACACTTGTGGTTTTTGTTTTGTTTTTGTTCCGATTGGATTCTAATTCAAATTGTTGGGGTTCTCCCGGAGCGGTTTCCCACTTCTATGTCGGGTCCCGGCGGAGTCGCCAATTATGTTGCTCTTTTTAGCCTTAGTTTATTAGCTCTGGGTATGTCACCTTTGCTCATGAGTCGCCAGGTATCTTTCTGATACCGCCACGTGGTTCAAGTTCAAGTTATGATTAATAAGTCAGCACACCGCTTAGTAAGAGTTAAATCAACGGTCATTTATTATATACAACAAGCAATGCTTACACAATACTCCTACTATCTAGATAATAAACCTATCACTACTGGCCAATACTTAACTTTAGGAAGAGCCCACCAGGTCAGGGAAACGAATGGCTTGTCCAATCAGATCTGGCCCGCGGGATTCAAAAGGCTGTTACAGGTCGGTGGCTAGGAGTCTTTATCGGGTAGCGATCGCTGGATTCAAACTTACGCTTTCTGGTGGATGTTCTTGCGAAGGTCTCGAGCAGGCGAAGAAGGGAGAGAGAGATCTGAACTTGGCCCCTCACTTTATAGGGCCCAGGGGCTTCCCGCCTCTTGGGACTCCGTCCCAAGTGATTGGACTTGTCCCCAATCACTGGGTTCGATACGTCCAATGGCGGGGCGATTCCCCGATCGGGGGGGGGGTGGTCGTTCACCTGTCTTTGTTTCGGCCACTGCAGGCGCCGACAGGTCTGGCCCGGTATTCAATTGCTAATATGTTGCAATTGTTCCCGGGGATAGCCGATTAAACTGCAGATGTCTGGGTTGATGTGCTGTTAATGGTCTTGAGTATCGATCTGGGCCGACTTCCCCCGAGCCGAATATGCTATTCTGTCTGCAGCTGTCCGTTTGTGTCTTGTTACCTGCTTTTCCCATCAGCCTTTCCGGTTAGCCATTTTAAGTCGGGTTTTGGCCCAGTTAATCGGGACGCAGCCATTTTACGTGGCTACAGTATCGTCTGCAAATTTACTGACCCACCCTTCAACTCCCTCATCCAAGTCATTAATGAAAATCACAAACAGCAGAGGACCCAGAACTGATCCCTGCGGTACGCCACTGGTAACTGGGATCCAGGCTGAATATTTGCCATCCACCACCACTCTCTGACTTCTATCGGTTAGCCAGTTCGTTATCCAACTGGCCAAATTTCCCACTATCCCATGCCTCCGTACTTTCTGCAGAAGCCTACCATGGGGAACTTTATCAAATGCCTTACTAAAATCCATGTACACTACATCCACTGCTTTACCTTCATCCACATGCTTGGTCACCTCCTCAAAGAATTCAATAAGATTTGTAAGGCAAGACCTACCCCTCACAAATCCGTGCTAACTATCCCTAATCAAGCAGTGTCTTTCTAGATGCTCAGAAATCCTATCCTTCAGTACCCTTTCCATTACTTTGCCTACCACCGAAGTAAGACTAACTGGCCTGTAATTCCCAGGGTTATCCCTAGTCCCTTTTTTGAACAGGGGCACGACATTCGCCACTCTCCAATCCCCTGGTACCACCCCTGTTGACGAAAAGACCATTGCCAACGGCTCTGCAATTTCATCTCTTGCTTCCCATAGAATCCTTGGATATATCCCGTTAGGCCCGGGGGACTTGTCTATCCTCAAGTTTTTCAAAATGCCCAACACATCTTCCTTCCTAACAAGTATTTCCTCGAGCTTACCAATCTGTTTCACACTGTCCTCTCCAACAATATCGCCCCTCTCATTTGTAAATACAGAATAAAAGTACTCGTTCAAGACCTCTCCTATCTCTTCAGACTCAATACACAATCTCCCGCTACTGTCCTTGATCGGACCTACCCTCGCTCTAGTCATTCTCATATTTCTCACATATGTGTAAAAGGCCTTGGGGCTTTCCTTGATCCTACCCGCCAAAGATTGTTCATGCCCTCTCTTAGCTCTCCTAATCCCTTTCTTCAGTTCCCTCCTGGCTATCTTGTATCCCTCCAACGCCCTGTCTGAACCTTGTTTCCTCAGCCTTACATAAGTCTCCTTTTTCCTCTTAACAAGACATTCAACCTCTCTTGTCAACCATGGTTCCCTCACTCGACCATCTCTTCCCTGCCTGACAGGGACATACAACTTGTTCAAGGAACAGGTGCTACGTGTCCTTGATATGTAAGGTTTTCGGGCAATTCAGCCCTTTTTGGACTGCCCAGGAATAAAACCCAGAGACTGTAAACTGGACACTTTTCAGCCAAAGGAACGTAACCAAATTTCTTGGTCCGCTGAGCTGAGTAGGGGCATAGGTATTTACAAACCCCCCCCCCCCCCCCCCCCCAGGAGCTACAAGGAAGAAGGAGCCAGACAACGAGATAAGATTAAACACAGAGAAAAAGGGGCACGGGAATACACAGGGGGCCTGCCTGCAAGCAGGACAATGGGATGGTCATAGCCCCATGCAGATGTAAATGACTTGGCCTCCACCAGAGCGGAATCCAATCAACACCCCATCAACATAGCGAGGTGAGAATAGCAGCCATCTCCGGAGCAGATGGAAGACTTTGAAAATCTTCACAAGGGAGCTCAACCTCGTTATCTCAAAAAGCAGACTGGAGGCGGACCTAGGGGAGGTACTCCCATCTTGACAGGTCTGACCGGCTCAAAGGGGGCGGGACCAGCGGGAACTTTAAACCTTACGGATTCAATGCAAAAGGGGCTGGCCGAACACAGGAAAAAGCCAGGTAAAACGGATATAAAAGGGGCTGTGTTTCGATTGAGGGGCTCTTGACGTGACCTCCTGCAGCCTGTGACCGTAAGTACCCTGCAGCAGCTTGCGAGACTCCCTTGACTTTGATAGTGGTTGAGGCTTTGGGGCAGGGGGCTTGATTTGTGTTTTGTGCCCTTGCTAAAACTGTGTAACAATAAGATTTTATGTTGTGTCCGTTATAGTACTTCCTGAATCGACATTGTTGTGTTAGAGCTTAAGATTTTATTATAATTTCTTGTTTGATGATTTTGACCTGGGATTTGCAATAAACCTCGATTTGCTGATAATTGGAGTCGTTTAAATTCTTCAATCTCTCACCAGCGATCTCTGACCAAGTCATTGTTAAGATATTCCTCACCTTAATTCCGGGGTGGAGAATCTAGGGTCACCTTGAACGATTCGAACCCGTTGACTCAGGACAGGCTGCTGGTTCGGTAATAAACAGCAGTGTCCTATTCTCTCTCTCTTGGGAAAGCTACTCCAGCGAAGTAGGAACTGGGTGGGTGTTGTACCACCGGCAAGAGAGAGAATCACCTGGGCATTGGTGGGGGTCTGGATATCTGTGTGATATAAGCCTCAGGCTTCCGGTTAGGGATAAACGGCAGGCTTGATTCAGTGCTCTCTCCCGCGGAGGTGTCCCAGTGCGGCATCCCCTGGCCTCTGAAGTTTCAGTGCCAGCTGGAGAGAGACACACACAGATACTCAAACCCCAGATATCGGCCCAGTAGTGGAGTGGCAGAGATGGAACTCTACAAAGTTCCGCATTTCACTTGTGTCCTTCCCTGACAGCCTATGTTCCCAACTTATGCACTTCAATTCTTGTCCGACAACATCGTATTTACCCTTCCCCCAATTGTAAACCTTGCCCTGTTGCACGTACCTATCCCTCTCCATTACTAAAGTGAAAGTCACAGAATTGTGGTCACTATGTCCAAAATGTTCCCCCTCTAACGAATCTATCACTTGCCCTGGTTCATTACCAAGTACTAAATCCAATATTGCCCCTCCTCTGGTCGGACAATCTACATACTGTGTTAGAAAAGCTTCCTGGACACACTGCACAAACACCACCCCATCCAAACTATTTGATCTCAAGAGTTTCCACTCAATATTTGGGAAGTTAAAGTCGCCCATGACTACTACCCTATGACTTCTGCACCTTTCCAAAATCTGTTTCCCAATCTGTTCCTCCACATCTCTGCTACTATTGGGGGCCTATAGAAAACTCCTAACAAGGTGACTGCTCCTTTCCTATTTCTGACTTCAACCCATACTACCTCAGTAGGCTGATACTCCTCAAACTGCCTTTCTGCAGCTGTTATACTATCTCTAATTAATAATGCCACCCCCCCCCACCTCTTTTACCACTCTCCCTAATCTTATTGAAACATCTATAACCAGGGACCTCCAACAACCATTTCTGCCCCTCTTCTATCCAAGTTTCTGTGACGGCCACCGCATCGTAGTCCCAAGTACCGATCCATGCCTTAAGTTCACCCACCTTATTCCTGATGCTTCTTGCGTTGAAGTATACACACTTCAACCCATCTCCGTGCCTGCAAGTACTCTCCTTTGTCAGTGTTCCCTTCCCCATTGCCTCATTACACGCTTTGACGTCCTGAATATCGGCTACCTTAGTTGCTGGACTCCAAATCCGGTTCCCATTCCCCTGCCAAATTAGCTTAAACCCTCCGAAAGAGTACTAGCAAACCTCCCTCCCAGGATATTGGTGCCCCTCTGGTTCAGATGCAACCCGTCCTGCTTGTACAGGTCCCACCTTCCCCAGAATGCGCTCCAATTATCCAAATACCTGAAGCCCTCCCTCCTACACCATTCCTACAGCCACGTGTTCAACTGCACTCTCTCCCTGTTCCTAGCCTCGCTATCACGTGGCACCGGCAACAAACCAGAGATGACAACTCTGTCTGTCCTGGCTTTTAACTTCCAGCCTAACTCCCTAAACTTATTACCTCCACACCCCTTTTCCTACCTACGTCGTTCGTACCAATGTGCACCACGACTTCTGGCTGCTCCCCCTCCCCCTTAAGGATCCTGAAGACACGATCCGAGACATCCCTGGCCCTGGCACCCGGGAGGCAACATACCTTCCGGGAGTCTCGCTCGCGACCACAGAATCTCCGATCTATTCCCCTAACCATTGAATCTCCTACAACTATTGCTTTTCTATTCTCCCCCCTTCCCTTCTGAGCCCCAGAGCCAGACTCAGTGCCAGAGCCCTGGCCGCTAGGGCCTTCCCCCGGTAGGTCATCCCCCCCAACAGCATCCAAAACGGTGTACTTGTTTTGAAGGGGAACAGCCACGAGTGATCCCTGCACTGTCTGCCTGTTTGTTTTCTTTCCCCAGCTACTCTTGACCTGTACCTTAGAGAAGAGTTAGGTAACCACACCCATCACCCCCTGTGCCTCCCGGATGATCCGAAGTTCATCCAACTTCAGCTCCAGTTCCCTAACACGGTCTTTGAGGAGCTGGAGTTGGGTGCACTTCCCGCTGGTATAGTCAGCGGGGACACCAGGGGTATCCCTCACCACCCACATCCTACAGGAGGAGCATGCAACTGGCCGAGCCTCCATCCCCTCTTACCTGACAGAATATAGCTGCCGTGTGGACCAACTAGATCTCCGCCCTCCGACTCTGCTCCTAGTCAGCTGCACTCTCTGTAAACTCCTGGCTCCCTTCTCGCTCTTTGCGGAAATGTAGGAAACAAAATGAAAGGAGCACCTTACTCCCTCGGTCACCAAACTCTCACTATAGCACTCAAATGCACCCAAATTCAGCACTCCCTCAGTCACCAAACTCTCACTATCGCACTCAAATGCACCAAATTCAGCACTCAGTGCAAACAAAGTCTGCACTGTAGGTGGATCACTTCTATACTGTGAATCTAGCCTCTGGAAAACTGGCCTAATCCAATTAACTAATTAACAAGCTCCAGTTGCAAGTGCCTACAAGTAGAACCTTTGTTTAAAGCTCTGTATAATTTATTGTGGAAATAAACTCTACTCGCGGCCTCGGCTACAGCCGGATGGAAGAAAAATGCACATCTCGTCGAAGCTTCTCACGTTGCACTCATCAGGTGGCAGCGTCAACCTTGCGGCCTGCGATCGCTCCGTCCGATCAAGCTCGACAGCAGAACCCCGGTCCGCCTCGGCAGGCACCCCCCCCCCCCCCCCCCCCCCCCGAGGCGCTGGCTGCCTCGTTCTCGGGGGAGTCCGCACCCTCGCCAAACGGCCCCTGATGACTAACGGCTGCGGCGCCCCTCCCAACAGCCACGCTGGAGCTCCGCACGACCGAGAGAGCATCTCGAAGACTGGGCGGTACCTCAGTTTGTGTATTTTTTTTTTAAAAAAAAGAATCTCACTTTATTTGATAAAGAAATTAACGAACACAGCAACCATTTTGTACAAAAAAGGGCCAGGAGCATATCAATTGCGAGCGGGCGGCTGGCGGGGGCAAGGGCGGCACGGATTCCTCTAGAAGAAAGGCGGGCCCTCCCGCTCACTGGATGGTGGCCCCCGCCCGGCCTTTCCCATGGATCACTCAGGAAAGACTAGCCCATTCCGGAGTGAGGCGGGCTCGCTCTCCCTCCTCTCTGTCTCTCGCTCTGTCTCTCTCTCTCCCCCGCTCTCGGGGAGACTAGAAGGTGTGGTAAAGCCCGAACCTTGGCCCTTCTCTGTACAGCCGTTCCCGGGGGTCTTCGAGCGCCTGGCGTCGCCGCAGTGTCCTAGAAACATCAGGGAGAAAGAGAGCAATGACACAGGAACAACTATGAGGGACAGTGGCTACACTGACTGGTGTCTCAGTCCCCTCTCTCTCTCAGGGAGATATCTGTACACTGACTGGTGTCTCAGTCCCCCCTCTCTCTCGGGGAGATATCTGTACACTGACTGGTGTCTCTCAGTCCCCCCTCTCTCTCAGGGAGATATCTGTACACTGACTGGTGTCTCTCAGTCCCCCTCTCTCTCTCAGGGAGATATCTGTACACTGACTGGTGTCTCTCAGACCCCTCTCTCTCAGGGAGATATCTGTACACTGACTGGTGTCTCTCAGTCCCCTCTCTCTCTGAGGGAGATATCTGTACACTGACTGGTGTCTCTCAGTCCCCTCTCTCTCTGAGGGAGATATCTGTACACTGACTGGTGTCTCTCAGTCCCCCCTCTCTCTCAGGGAGATATCTGTACACTGACTGGTGTCTCTCAGACCCCTCTCTCTCAGGGAGATATCTGTACACTGACTGGTGTCTCTCAGTCCCCTCTCTCTCTCCCAGGGAGATATCTGTACACTGACTGGTGTCTCTCAGTCACCTCTATCTCTCTCAGGGAGATATCTGTACACTGACTGGTGTCTCTCAGTCCCCTCTCTCTCAGGGAGATATCTGTACACTGACTGGTGTCTCTCAGTCCCCTCTCTCTCAGGGAGATATCTGTACACTGACTGGTGTCTCTCAGTCCCCTCTCTCTCTCTCAGGGAGATATCTGTACACTGACTGGTGTCTCTCAGTCCTCTCTCTCTCGGGGAGATATCTGTACACTGACTGGTGTCTCTCAGTCCCCTCTCTCTCTCGGGGAGATATCTGTACACTGACTGGTGTCTCTCAGTCCCCCCTCTCTCTCGGGGAGATATCTGTACACTGACTGGTGTCTCTCAGTCCCCTCTCTCTCTCAGGGAGATATCTGTACACTGACTGGTGTCTCTCAGTCCCCTCTCTCTCAGGGAGATATCTGTACACTGACTGGTGTCTCTCAGTCCTCTCTCTCTCAGGGAGCTATCTGTACACTGACTGGTGTCTCTCAGTCCCCTCTCTCTCAGGGAGATATCTGTACACTGACTGGTGTCTCTCAGTCCTCTCTCTCTCTCAGGGAGATATCTGTACACTGACTGGTGTCTCTCAGTCCCCTCTCTCTCTCGGGGAGATATCTGTACACTGACTGGTGTCTCTCAGTCCCCCCTCTCTCTCGGGGAGATATCTGTACACTGACTGGTGTCTCTCAGTCCCCTCTCTCTCTCAGGGAGATATCTGTACACTGACTGGTGTCTCTCAGTCCCCTCTCTCTCAGGGAGATATCTGTACACTGACTGGTGTCTCTCAGTCCTCTCTCTCTCAGGGAGCTATCTGTACACTGACTGGTGTCTCTCAGTCCCCTCTCTCTCTGAGGGAGATATCTGTACACTGACTGGTGTCTCTCAGTCCCCTCTCTCTCTCAGGGAGATATCTGTACACTGACTGGTGTCTCTCAGTCCCATCTCTCTCTCAGGGAGATATCTGTACACTGACTGGTGTCTCTCAGTCCCCTCTCTCTCAGGGAGATATCTGTACACTGACTGGTGTCTCTCAGTCCCCTCTCTCTCTCGGGGAGATATCTGTGCACTGACTTGTGTCTCTCAGTCCCCTCTCTCTCTCAGGGAGATATCTGTACACTGACTGGTGTCTCTCAGTCCTCTCTCTCTCAGGGAGGTATCTGTACACTGACTGGTGTCTCTCAGTCCTCTCTCTCTCGGGGAGATATCTGTACACTGACTGGTGTCTCTCAGTCCTCTCTCTCTCAGGGAGATATCTGTACACTGACTGGTGTCTCTCAGTCCTCTCTCTCTCAGGGAGATATCTGCACACTGACTGGTGTCTCTCAGTCTCCTCTCTCTCTCGGGGAGATATCTGTACACTGACTGGTGTCTCTCAGTCCCCTCTCTCTCAGGGAGATATCTGTACACTGACTGGTGTCTCTCAGTCCCCTCTCTCTCTCTCAGGGAGATATCTGTACACTGACTGGTGTCTCTCAGTCCCCTCTCTCTCAGGGAGATATCTGTACACTGACTGGTGTCTCTCAGTCCCCCTCCCTCTCTCTCGGGGAGATATCTGGACACTGACTGGTGTCTCTCAGTCCCCTCTCTCTCTCAGGGAGATAGCTGTACACTGACTGGTGTCTCTCAGTCCCCTCTCTCTCAGGGAGATATCTGTACAATGACTGGTGTCTCTCAGTCCCCCTCCCTCTCTCAGGGAGATATCTGTACACTGACTGGTGTCTCTCAGTCCCCTCTCTCTCAGGGAGATATCTGTACACTGACTGGTGTCTCTCAGTCCCCCCTCTCTCGGGGAGATATCTGTACACTGACTGGTGTCTCTCAGTCCTCTCTCTCTCAGGGAGATATCTGTACACTGACTGGTGTCTCTCAGTCCCCCCTCTCTCTCTCAGGGAGATATCTGTACACTGACTGGTGTCTCTCAGTCCTCTCTCTCTCGGGGAGATATCTGTACACTGACTGGTGTCTCTCAGTCCCCTCTCTCTCAGGGAGATATCTGTACACTGACTGGTGTCTCTCAGTCCCCCCTCTCTCTCTCGGGGAGGTATCTGTACACTGACTGGTGTCTCTCAGTCCCCCCTCTCTCTCTCAGGGAGATATCTGTACACTGACTGGTGTCTCTCAGTCCCCCCTCTCTCTCTCTCAGGGAGATATCTGTACACTGACTGGTGTCTCTCAGTCCTCTCTCTCTCAGGGAGATATCTGTACACTGACTGATGTCTCTCAGTCCCCCCTCTCTCTCTCAGGGAGATATCTGTACACTGACTGGTGTCTCTCAGTCCCCTCTCTCTCAGGGAGATATCTGTACACTGACTGGTGTCTATCAGTCCCCTCTCTCTCTCAGGGAGATATCTGTACACTGACTGGTGTCTCTCAGTCCCCTCTCTCTCTCAGGGAGATATCTGTACACTGACTGGTGTCTCTCAGTCCCCTCTCTCTCTCTCAGGGAGATATCTGTACACTGACTGGTGTCTATCAGTCCCCTCTCTCTCTCAGGGAGATATCTGTACACTGACTGGTGTCTCTCAGTCCCCTCTCTCTCAGGGAGATATCTGTACACTGACTGGTCTCTCTCAGTCCTCTCTCTCTCAGTGAGATATCTGTACACTGACTGGTGTCTCTCAGTCCCCTCTCTCTCAGGGAGATATCTGTTCACTGACTGGTGTCTCTCAGTCCCCTCTCTCTCTCTCAGGGAGATATCTGTACACTGACTGGTGTCTCTCAGTCCCCTCTCTCTCAGGGAGATATCTGTACACTGACTGGTGTCTCTCAGTCCCCTCTCTCTCTCAGGGAGATATCTGTACACTGACTGGTGTCTCTCAGTCCCCTCTCTCTCTCAGGGAGATATCTGTACACTGACTGGTGTCTCTCAGTCCTCTCTCTCTCTCAGGGAGATATCTGTACACTGACTGGTGTCTCTCAGTCCCCTCTCTCTCAGGGAGATATCTGTACACTGACTGGTGTCTCTCAGTCCCCTCTCTCTCAGGGAGATATCTGTACACTGACTGGTGTCTCTCAGTCCCCTCTCTCTCTCAGGGAGATATCTGTACACTGACTGGTGTCTCTCAGTCCCCCCCCCTCTCTCTCAGGGAGATATCTGTACACTGACTGGTGTCTCTCAGTCCTCTCTCTCTCAGGGAGATATCTGTACACTGACTGGTGTCTCTCAGTCCCCTCTCTCTCAGGGAGATATCTGTACACTGACTGGTGTCTCTCAGTCCCCTCTCTCTCAGGGAGATATCTGTACACTGACTGGTGTCTCTCAGTCCCCTCTCTCTCAGGGAGATATCAGTACACTGACTGGTGTCTCTCAGTCCCCCCTCTCTCTCTCAGGGAGATATCTGTACACTGACTGGTGTCTCAGTCCCCCCCCCTCTCTCTCAGGGAGATATCTGTACACTGACTGGTGTCTCCCAGTCCCCTCTCTCTCAGGGAGATATCTGTACACTGACTGGTGTCTCTCAGTCCTCTCTCTCAGGGAGATATCTGTACACTGACTGGTGTCTCTCAGTCCCCTCTCTCAGGGAGATATCTGTACACTGACTGGTGTCTCTCAGTTCCCTCTCTCTCTCAGGGAGATATCAGTACACTGACTGGTGTCTCTCAGTCCCCTCTGTCTCTCAGGGAGATATCTGTACACTGACTGGTGTCTCTCAGTCCTCTATCTCTCGGGGAGATATCTGTACACTGACTGGTGTCTCTCAGTCCCCTCTCTCTCTGAGGGAGATATCTGTACACTGACTGGTGTCTCTCAGTCCCCTCTCTCTCTCAGGGAGATATCTGTACACTGACTGGTGTCTCTCAGTCCCCCTCTCTCTCTCAGGGAGATATCTGTACACTGACTGGTGTCTCTCAGACCCCTCTCTCTCAGGGAGATATCTGTACACTGACTCTTGTCTCTCAGTCCCCTCTCTCTCTCAGGGAGATATCTGTACACTGACTGGTGTCTCTCAGTCCTCTCTCTCTCAGGGAGATATCTGTACACTGACTGGTGTCTCTCAGTCCCCCCTCTCTCTCAGGGAGATATCTGTACACTGACTGGTGTCTCTCAGTCCCCTCTCTCTCTCAGGGAGATATCTGTACACTGACTGGTGTCTCCCAGTCCCCTCTCTCTCTCAGGGAGATATCGGTACACTGACTGGTGTCTCTCAGTCCCCTCTCTCTCTCAGGGAGGTATCTGTACACTGACTGGTGTCTCTCAGTCCCCCCTCTCTCTCAGGGAGATATCTGTACACTGACTGGTGTCTCTCAGTCCTCTCTCTCTCTCAGGGAGATATCTGTACACTGACTGGTGTCTCTCAGTCCCCTCTCTCAGGGAGATATCTGTACACTGACTGGTGTCTCTCAGTTCCCTCTCTCTCTCAGGGAGATATCAGTACACTGACTGGTGTCTCTCAGTCCCCTCTGTCTCTCAGGGAGATATCTGTACACTGACTGGTGTCTCTCAGTCCTCTATCTCTCGGGGAGATATCTGTACACTGACTGGTGTCTCTCAGTCCCCTCTCTCTCTCAGGGAGATATCTGTACACTGACTGGTGTCTCTCAGTCCCCCTCTCTCTCTCAGGGAGATATCTGTACACTGACTGGTGTCTCTCAGACCCCTCTCTCTCAGGGAGATATCTGTACACTGACTGGTGTCTCTCAGTCCCCTCTCTCTCTCCCAGGGAGATATCTGTACACTGACTGGTGTCTCTCAGTCACCTCTATCTCTCTCAGGGAGATATCTGTACACTGACTGGTGTCTCTCAGTCCCCTCTCTCTCAGGGAGATATCTGTACACTGACTGGTGTCTCTCAGTCCCCTCTCTCTCTCGGGGAGATATCTGTACACTGACTGGTGTCTCTCAGTCCCCTCTCTCTCTCGGGGAGATATCTGTACACTGACTGGTGTCTCTCAGTCCCCCCTCTCTCTCGGGGAGATATCTGTACACTGACTGGTGTCTCTCAGTCCCCTCTCTCTCTCAGGGAGATATCTGTACACTGACTGGTGTCTCTCAGTCCCCTCTCTCTCAGGGAGATATCTGTACACTGACTGGTGTCTCTCAGTCCTCTCTCTCTCAGGGAGCTATCTGTACACTGACTGGTGTCTCTCAGTCCCCTCTCTCTCTGAGGGAGATATCTGTACACTGACTGGTGTCTCTCAGTCCCCTCTCTCTCTCAGGGAGATATCTGTACACTGACTGGTGTCTCTCAGTCCCCTCTCTCTCTCAGGGAGATATCTGTACACTGACTGGTGTCTCTCAGTCCCCTCTCTCTCAGGGAGATATCTGTACACTGACTGGTGTCTCTCAGTCCCCTCTCTCTCTCGGGGAGATATCTGTGCACTGACTGGTGTCTCTCAGTCCCCTCTCTCTCAGGGAGATATCTGTACACTGACTGGTGTCTCTCAGTCCCCTCTCTCTCTCTCAGGGAGATATCTGTACACTGACTGGTGTCTCTCAGTCCCCTCTCTCTCTCAGGGAGATATCTGTACACTGACTGGTGTCTCTCAGTCCCCCTCTCTCTCTCAGGGAGATATCTGTACACTGACTGGTGTCTCTCAGACCCCTCTCTCTCAGGGAGATATCTGTACACTGACTGGTGTCTCTCAGTCCCCTCTCTCTCTCCCAGGGAGATATCTGTACACTGACTGGTGTCTCTCAGTCACCTCTATCTCTCTCAGGGAGATATCTGTACACTGACTGGTGTCTCTCAGTCCCCTCTCTCTCTCAGGGAGATATCTGTACACTGACTGGTGTCTCTCAGTCCCCCCCTCTCTCTCAGGGAGATATCTGTACACTGACTGGTGTCTCTCAGTCCCCTCTCTCTCAGGGAGATATCTGTACACTGACTGGTGTCTCTCAGTCCCCCCTCTCTCGGGGAGATATCTGTGCACTGACTGGTGTCTCTCAGTCCCCTCTCTCTCAGGGAGATATCTGTACACTGACTGGTGTCTCTCAGTCCTCTCTCTCTCAGGGAGATATCTGTACACTGACTGGTGTCTCTCAGTCCCCTCTCTCTCAGGGAGATATCTGTACACTGACTGGTGTCTCTCAGTCCCCTCTCTCAGGGAGATATCTGTACACTGACTGGTGTCTCACAGTCCCCCCTCTCTCGGGGAGATATCTGTACACTGACTGGTGTCTCTCAGTCCTCTCTCTCTCTCAGGGAGATATCTGTACACTGACTGGTGTCTCTCAGTCCCCTCTCTCTCGGGGAGATATCTGGACACTGACTGGTGTCTCTCAGTCCCCTCTCTCTCTCAGGGAGATAGCTGTACACTGACTGGTGTCTCTCAGTCCCCTCTCTCTCAGGGAGATATCTGTACAATGACTGGTGTCTCTCAGTCCCCCTTCCATCTCTCAGGGAGATATCTGTACACTGACTGGTGTCTCTCAGTCCCCTCTCTCTCAGGGAGATATCTGTACACTGACTGGTGTCTCTCAGTCCCCCCTCTCTCGGGGAGATATCTGTACACTGACTGGTGTCTCTCAGTCCTCTCTCTCTCAGGGAGATATCTGTACACTGACTGGTGTCTCTCAGTCCCCCCTCTCTCTCTCAGGGAGATATCTGTACACTGACTGGTGTCTCTCAGTCCTCTCTCTCTCGGGGAGATATCTGTACACTGACTGGTGTCTCTCAGTCCCCTCTCTCTCAGGGAGATATCTGTACACTGACTGGTGTCTCTCAGTCCCCCCTCTCTCTCTCGGGGAGGTATCTGTACACTGACTGGTGTCTCTCAGTCCCCCCTCTCTCTCTCAGGGAGATATCTGTACACTGACTGGTGTCTCTCAGTCCCCCCTCTCTCTCTCTCAGGGAGATATCTGTACACTGACTGGTGTCTCTCAGTCCTCTCTCTCTCAGGGAGATATCTGTACACTGACTGATGTCTCTCAGTCCCCCCTCTCTCTCTCAGGGAGATATCTGTACACTGACTGGTGTCTATCAGTCCCCTCTCTCTCTCAGGGAGATATCTGTACACTGACTGGTGTCTCTCAGTCCCCTCTCTCTCAGGGAGATATCTGTACACTGACTGGTATCTCTCAGTCCCCTCTCTCTCTCAGGGAGATATCTGTACACTGACTGGTGTCTCTCAGTCCTCTCTCTCTCAGGGAGATATCTGTACACTGACTGGTGTCTCTCAGTCCCCCCTCTCTCAGGGAGATATCTGTACACTGACTGGTGTCTCTCAGTCCCCTCTCTCTCTCAGGGAGATATCTGTACACTGACTGGTGTCTATCAGTCCCCTCTCTCTCTCTCAGGGAGATATCTGTACACTGACTGGTGTCTATCAGTCCCCTCTCTCTCTCAGGGAGATATCTGTACACTGACTGGTGTCTCTCAGTCCCCTCTCTCTCAGGGAGATATCTGTACACTGACTGGTCTCTCTCAGTCCTCTCTCTCTCAGTGAGATATCTGTACACTGACTGGTGTCTCTCAGTCCCCTCTCTCTCTCTCAGGGAGATATCTGTATACTGACTGGTGTCTCTCAGTCCCCTCTCTCTCAGGGAGATATCTGTTCACTGACTGGTGTCTCTCAGTCCCCTCTCTCTCTCTCAGGGAGATATCTGTACACTGACTGGTGTCTCTCAGTCCCCTCTCTCTCAGGGAGATATCTGTACACTGACTGGTGTCTCCCAGTCCCCTCTCTCTCAGGGAGATATCTCTACACTGACTGGTGTCTCTCAGTCCTCTCTCTCTCAGGGAGATATCTGTACACTGACTGGTGTCTCTCAGTCCCCTCTCTCTCAGGGAGATATCTGTACACTGACTGGTGTCTCTCAGTCCCCTCTCTCTCTCAGGGAGATACCTGTACACTGACTGGTGTCTCTCAGTCCCCTCTCTCTCTCAGGGAGATATCTGTACACTGACTGGTGTCTCTCAGTCCCCTCTCTCTCTCAGGGAGATATCTGTACACTGACTGGTGTCTCTCAGTCCCCTCTCTCTCAGGGAGATATCTGTACACTGACTGGTGTCTCTCAGTCCCCTCTCTCTCTCAGGGAGATACCTGTACACTGACTGGTGTCTCTCAGTCCCCCCTCTCTCTCTCAGGGAGATATCTGTACACTGACTGGTGTCTCTCAGTCCCCTCTCTCTCTCAGGGAGATACCTGTACACTGACTGGTGTCTCTCAGTCCCCTCTCTCTCTCAGGGAGATATCTGTACACTGACTGGTGTCTCTCAGTCCCCCCTCGCTCTCTCGGGGAGATATCTGTACACTGACTGGCGTCTCTCAGTCCCCTCTCTCTCAGGGAGATATCTGTACACTGACTGGTGTCTCTCAGTCCTCTCTCTCTCTCAGGGAGATATCTGTACACTGACTGGTGTCTCTCAGTCCTCTCTCTCAGGGAGATATCTGTACACTGACTGGTGTCCCTCAGTCCCCCCTCTCTCTCTCAGGGAGATATCTGTACACTGACTGGTGTCTCTCAGTCCCCTCTCTCAGGGAGATATCTGTACACTGACTGGTGTCTCTCAGTCCCCTCTCTCTCAGGGAGATATCTGTACTGACTGGTGTCTCTCAGTCCCCTCTCTCGGGGAGATATCTGTACACTGACTGGTGTCTCTCAGTCCCCTCTCTCTCAGGGAGATATCTGTACACTGACTGGTGTCTCTCAGTCCCCTCTCTCTCTCTCAGGGAGATACCTGTACACTGACTGGTGTCTCTCAGTCCCCTCTCTCTCTCAGGGAGATATCTGTACACTGACAGGTGTATCTCTGTCCTCTCTCTCTCAGGGAGATATCTGTACACTGACTGGTGTCTCTCAGTCCCCTCTCTCTCAGGGAGATATCTGTACACTGACTGGTGTCTCTCAGTCCCCTCTCTCTCAGGGAGATATCTGTACACTGACTGGTGTCTCTCAGTCCCCTCTCTCTCAGGGAGATATCTGTACACTGACTGGTATCTCTCAGTCCCCCCTCTCTCTCAGGGAGATATCTGTACACTGACTGGTGTCTCTCAGTCCCCTCTCTCTCTCAGGGAGATATCTGTACACTGACAGGTGTATCTCTGTCCTCTCTCTCTCAGGGAGATATCTGTACAATGACTGGTGTCTCTCAGTCCCCTCTCTCTCAGGGAGATATCTGTACACTGACTGGTGTCTCTCAGTCCTCTCTCTCTCAGGGAGATATCTGTACACTGACTGGTGTCTCTCAGTCCCCTCTCTCTCAGGGAGATATCTGTACACTGACTGGTGTCTCTCAGTCCCCTCTCTCTCTCAGGGAATTATCTGTACTGACTGGTGTCTCTCAGTCCCCTCTCTCTCAGGGAGATATCTGTACACTGACTGGTGTCTCTCAGTCCCCTCTCTCTCAGGGAGATATCTGTACACTGACTGGTGTCTCTCAGTCCCCTCTCTCTCGGGGAGATATCTGTACACTGACTGGTGTCTCTCAGTCCCCTCTCTCTCGGGGAGATATCTGTACACTGACTGGTGTCTCTCAGTCCCCCCCCCTCTCTCTCAGGGAGATATCTGTACACTGACTGGTGTCTCTCAGTCCCCTCTCTCTCAGGGAGATATCGGTACACTGACTGGTGTCTCTCAGTCCCCCCTCTCTCTCAGGGAGATATCTGTACACTGACTGGTGTCTCTCAGTCCCCTCTCTCTCAGGGAGATATCTGTACACTGACTGGTGTCTCTCAGTCCCCGCTCTCTCAGGGAGATATCTGTACACTGACTGGTGTCTCTCAGTCCCCCCTCTCTCTCTCAGGGAGATATCTGTACACTGACTGGTGTCTCTCAGTCCCCTCTCTCTCGGGGAGATATCTGTACACTGACTGGTGTCTCTCAGTCCCCCCCCCCTCTCTCTCAGGGAGATATCTGTACACTGACTGGTGTCTCTCAGTCCCCTCTCTCTCAGGGAGATATCGGTACACTGACTGGTGTCTCTCAGTCCCCCCTCTCTCTCAGGGAGATATCTGTACACTGACTGGTGTCTCTCAGTCCCCTCTCTCTCAGGGAGATATCTGTACACTGACTGGTGTCTCTCAGTCCTCTCTCTCTCGGGGAGATATCTGTACACTGACTGGTGTCTCTCAGTCCCCTCTCTCTCAGGGAGATATCTGTACACTGACTGGTGTCTCTCAGTCCCCCCTCTCTCTCTCGGGGAGGTATCTGTACACTGACTGGTGTCTCTCAGTCCCCCCTCTCTCTCTCAGGGAGATATCTGTACACTGACTGGTGTCTCTCAGTCCCCCCTCTCTCTCTCTCAGGGAGATATCTGTACACTGACTGGTGTCTCTCAGTCCTCTCTCTCTCAGGGAGATATCTGTACACTGACTGATGTCTCTCAGTCCCCCCTCTCTCTCTCAGGGAGATATCTGTACACTGACTGGTCTCTCTCAGTCCCCCCTCTCTCAGGGAGATATCTGTACACTGACTGGTGTCTCTCAGTCCCCTCTCTCTCTCAGGGAGATATCTGTACACTGACTGGTGTCACTCAGTCCCCTCTCTCTCTCAGGGAGATATCTGTACACTGACTGGTGTCTCCCAGTCCCCTCTCTCTCAGGGAGATATCTCTACACTGACTGGTGTCCCTCAGTCCCCTCTCTCTCTCAGGGAGATATCTGTACACTGACTGGTGTCTCTCTGTCCCCTCTCTCGGGGAGATATCTGTACACTGACTGGTGTCTCTCAGTCCCCTCTCTCTCTCTCAGGGATATATCTGTACACTGACTGGTGTCTCTCAGTCCCCTCTCTCTTCCAGGGAGATACCTGTACACTGACTGGTGTCTCTCAGTCCCCTCTCTCTCTCAGGGAGATATCTGTACACTGACTGGTGTCTCTCAGTCCCCCCTCGCTCTCTCGGGGAGATATCTGTACACTGACTGGCGTCTCTCAGTCCCCTCTCTCTCAGGGAGATATCTGTACACTGACTGGTGTCTCTCAGTCCTCTCTCTCTCTCAGGGAGATATCTGTACACTGACTGGTGTCTCTCAGTCCCCTCTCTCTCTCTCAGGGAGATATCTGTACACTGACTCGTGTCTCTCAGTCCCCTCTCTCTCTCAGGGAGGTATCTGTACACTGACTGATGTCTCTCAGTCCCCTCTCTCTCTCAGGGAGATATCTGTACACTGACTGGTGTCTCTCAGTCCCCTCTCTCTCTCAGGGAGATATCTGTGCACTGACTGGTGTCTCTCAGTCCCCCCTCTCTCTCAGGGAGATATCTGTACACTGACTGGTGTCTCTCAGTCCCCTCTCTCTCTCAGGGAGATATCTGTACACTGACTGGTGTCTCTCAGTCCCCCCCCTCTCTCTCAGGGAGATATCTGTACACTGACTGATGTCTCTCAGGCCCCTCTCTCTCTCGGGGAGATATCTGTACACTGACTGGTGTCTCTCAGTCCCCTCTCTCTCTCAGGGAGATATCTGTACACTGACTGGTGTCTCTCAGTCCCCTCTCTCTCTCAGGGAGATATCTGTACACTGACTGGTGTCTCAGTCCCCTCTCTCTCTCAGGGAGATATCTGTACACTGACGGGTGTCTCTCAGTCCCCTCTCTCTCGGGGAGATATCTGTACACTGACTGGTGTCTCTCAGTCCCCTCTCTCTCTCAGGGAGATATCTGTACACTGACTGGTGTCTCTCAGTCCCCTCTCTCTCAGGGAGATATCTGTACACTGACTGGTGTCTCTCAGTCCCCTCTCTCTCAGGGAGATATCTGTACACTGACTGGTGTCTCTCAGTCCCCTCTCTCTCAGGGAGATATCTGTACACTGACTGGTGTCTCTCAGTCCCCTCTCTCTCAGGGAGATATCTGTACACTGACTGGTGTCTCTCAGTCCCCTCTCTCTCTCAGGGAGATATCTGTACACTGACTGGTGTCTCTCAGTCCCCTCTCTCTCTCAGGGAGATGTCTGTACACTGACTGGTGTCTCTCAGTCCCCCCCTCTCTCTCAGGGAGATATCTGTACACTGACTGGTGTCTCTCAGTCCCCTCTCTCTCTCAGGGAGATATCTGTACACTGACTGGTGTCTCTCAGTCCCCTCTCTCTCTCGGGGAGATATCTGTACACTGACTGGTGTCTCTCAGTCCCCTCTCTCTCTCAGGGAGATATCTGTACACTGACTGGTGTCTCTCAGTCCCCATCTCCCTCAGGGAGATATCTGTACACTGACTGGTGTCTCTCAGTCCTCCCTCTCTCAGGGAGATATCTGTACACTGACTGGTGTCTCTCAGTCCCCTCTCTCTCTCAGGGAGATATCTGTACACTGACTGGTGTCTCTCAGTCCTCCCTCTCTCAGGGGGATATCTGTACACTGACTGGTGTCTCTCAGACCCCCCCTCTCTCTCTCAGGGAGATATCTGTACACTGACTGGTGTCTCTCAGTCCCGCCTCTCTCTCTCAGGGAGATATCTGTACACTGACTGGTGTCTCTCAGTCCCCTCTCTCTCTCAGGGAGATATCTGTACACTGACTGGTGTCTCTCAGAACCCTCTCTCTCTCTCAGGGAGATATCTGTACACTGACTGGTGTCTCTCAGTCCCCTCTCTCTCTCAGGGAGATATCTGTACACTGACTGGTGTCTCTCAGTCCCCTCTCTCTCAGGGAGATATCTGTACACTGACTGGTGTCTCTCAGTCCCCTCTCTCTCTCTCAGGGAGATATCTGTACACTGACTGGTGTCTCTCAGTCCCCTCTCTCTCAGGGAGATACCTGTACACTGACTGGTGTCTCTCAGTCCCCTCTCTCTCAGGGAGATATCTGTACACTGACTGGTGTCTCTCAGTCCCCTCTCTCTCTCAGGGAGTTATCTGTACACTGACTGGTGTCTATCAGTCCCCTCTCTCTCTCAGGGAGATATCTGTACACTGACTGGTGTCTCTCAGTCCCCTCTCTCTCAGGGAGATATCTGTACACTGACTGGTCTCTCTCAGTCCTCTCTCTCTCAGTGAGATATCTGTACACTGACTGGTGTCTCTCAGTCCCCTCTCTCTCAGGGAGATATCTGTACACTGACTGGTGTCTCTCAGTCCCCTCTCTCTCAGGGAGATATCTGTACACTGACTGGTGTCTCTCAGTCCCCCCTCTCTCTCTCAGGGAGATATCTGTACACTGACTGGTGTCTCTCAGTCCCCCCTCTCTCTCAGGGAGATATCTGTACACTGACTGGTGTCTCTCAGTCCCCTCTCTCTCAGGGAGATATCTGTACACTGACTGGTGTCTCTCAGTCCCCTCTCTCTCTCAGGGAGATATCTGTACACTGACTGGTGTCTCTCAGTCCCCCCTCGCTCTCTCGGGGAGATATCTGTACACTGACTGGCGTCTCTCAGTCCCCTCTCTCTCAGGGAGATATCTGTACACTGACTGGTGTCTCTCAGTCCTCTCTCTCTCTCAGGGAGATATCTGTACACTGACTGGTGTCTCTCAGTCCCCTCTCTCTCTCTCAGGGAGATATCTGTACACTGACTCGTGTCTCTCAGTCCCCTCTCTCTCTCAGGGAGGTATCTGTACACTGACTGGTGTCTCTCAGTCCCCTCTCTCTCTCAGGGAGATATCTGTACACTGACTGGTGTCTCTCAGTCCCCCCCCTCTCTCTCAGGGAGATATCTGTACACTGACTGGCGTCTCTCAGTCCCCTCTCTCTCAGGGAGATATCTGTACACTGACTGGTGTCTATCAGTCCCCTCTCTCTCTCTCAGGGAGATATCTGTACAATGACTGGTGTCTCTCAGTCCCCCTCCCTCTCTCAGGGAGATATCTGTACACTGACTGGTGTCTCTCAGCCCCCTCTCTCTCAGGGAGATATCTGTTCACTGACTGGTGTCTCTCAATCCTCTCTCTCTCAGGGAGATATCTGTACACTGACTGGTGTCTCTCAGTCCTCTCTCTCTCAGGGAGATATCTGTACACTGACTGGTGTCTCTCAGTCCCCTCTCTCTCGGGGAGATATCTGTACACTGACTGGTGTCTCTCAGTCCCCCCCCCTCTCTCTCTTGGGGAGATATCTGTACACTGACTGGTGTCTCTCAGTCCCCTCTCTCTCAGGGAGATATCTGTACACTGACTGGTGTCTCTCAGTCCCCTCTCTCTCTGTCAGGGAGATATCTGTACACTGACTGGTGTCTCTCAATCCCCCCTCTCTCTCGGGGAGATATCTGTACACTGACTGGTGTCTCTCAGTCCCCCCCCCTCTCTCTCAGGGAGATATCTGTACACTGACTGGTGTCTCTCAGTCCCCCCTCTCTCTCAGGGAGATATCTGTACACTGACTGGTGTCTCTCAGTCCCCTCTCTCTCAGGGAGATATCTGTACACTGACTGGTGTCTCTCAGTCCCCTCTCTCTCTCAGGGAGATATCTGTACACTGACTGGTGTCTCTCAGTCCCCTCTCTCGGGGAGATATCTGTACACTGACTGGTGTCTCTCAGTCCCCTCTCTCTCTCAGGGAGATATCTGTACACTGACTGGTGTCTCTCAGTCCCCCCTCTCTCGGGGAGATATCTGTACACTGACTGGTGTCTCTCAGTCCTCTCTCTCTCAGGGAGATATCTGTACACTGACTGGTGTCTCTCAGTCCTCTCTCTCTCGGGGAGATATCTGTACACTGACTGGTGTCTCTCAGTCCCCTCTCTCTCAGGGAGATATCTGTACACTGACTGGTGTCTCTCAGTCCCCCCTCTCTCTCTCGGGGAGGTATCTGTACACTGACTGGTGTCTCTCAGTCCCCCCTCTCTCTCTCAGGGAGATATCTGTACACTGACTGGTGTCTCTCAGTCCCCTCTCTCTCAGGGAGATATCTGTACACTGACTGGTGTCTCTCAGTCCCCCTCCCTCTCTCAGGGAGATATCTGTACACTGACTGGTGTCTCTCAGTCCCCTCTCTCTCTCAGGGAGATATCTGTACACTGACTGGTGTCTCTCAGTCCCCTCTCTCTCGGGGAGATATCTGTACACTGACTGGTGTCTCTCAGTCCCCCCCCTCTCTCTCAGGGAGATATTTGTACACTGACTGGTGTCTCTCAGTCTCCTCTCTCTCTCAGGGAGATATCTGTACGCTGACTGGTGTCTCTCAGTCCCCCCTCTCTCTCAGGGAGATATCTGTACACTGACTGGTGTCTCTCAGTCCCCTCTCTCTCAGGGAGATATCTGTACACTGACTGGTGTCTCTCAGTCCTCTCTCTCTCGGGGAGATATCTGTACACTGACTGGTGTCTCTCAGTCCCCTCTCTCTCAGGGAGATATCTGTACACTGACTGGTGTCTCTCAGTCCTCTTTCATGGGGGATATCTGTACACTGACTGGTGTCTCTCAGTCCCCTCTCTCTCTCTCTCAGGGAGATATCTGTACACTGACTGGTGTCTCTCAGTCCCCTCTCTCTAAGGGAGATATCTGTACACTGACTGGTGTCTCTCAGTCCCCTCTCTCTCTCTCTCAGGGAGATATCTGTACACTGACTGGTGTCTCTCAGTCCTCTCTCTCTCAGGGAGATATCTGTACACTGACTGGTGTCTCTCAGTCCTCTCTCTCTCAGGGAGATATCTGTACACTGACTGGTGTCTCTCAGTCCCCTCTCTCTCTCAGGGAGATATCTGTACACTGACTGGTGTCTCTCAGTCCCCCCTCTCTCTCAGGGAGATATCTGTACACTGACTGGTGTCTCTCAGTCCCCTCTCTCTCTCTCTCAGGGAGATATCTGTACACTGACTGGTGTCTCTCAGCCCCCTCTCTCTCTCAGGGAGATATCTGTACACTGACTGGTGTCTCTCAGTCCCCCTCTCTCTCTCAGGGAGATATCTGTACACTGACTGGTGTCTCTCAGTCCCCTCTCTCAGGGAGATATCTGTACACTGACTGGTGTCTCTCAGTCCCCTCTCTCTCTCGGGGAGATATCTGTGCACTGACTGGTGTCTCTCAGTCCCCCCTCTCTCTCAGGGAGATATCTGTACACTGACTGGTGTCTCTCAGTCCCCCCTCTCTCTCAGGGAGATATCTGTACACTGACTGGTGTCTCTCAGTCCCCTCTCTCTCTCAGGGAGATATCTGTACACTGACTGGTGTCTCTCAGTCCCCTCTCTCTCAGGGAGATATCTGTACACTGACTGGTGTCTCTCAGTCCCCTCTCTCTCTCTCAGGGAGATATCTGTACACTGACTGGTGTCTCTCAGTCCCCCTCCCTCTCTCTCGGGGAGATATCTGGACACTGACTGGTGTCTCTCAGTCCCCTCTCTCTCTCAGGGAGATAGCTGTACACTGACTGGTGTCTCTCACTCCCCTCTCTCTCAGGGAGATATCTGTACAATGACTGGTGTCTCTCAGTCCCCACTCTCTCAGGGAGATATCTGTACACTGGCTGGTGTCTCTCAGTCCCCTCTATCTCTCTCAGGGAGATATCTGTACACTGACTGGTGTCTCTCAGTTCCCTGTCTCTCTCAGGGAGATATCTGTACACTGACTGGTGTCTCTCAGTCCCCTCTCTCTCAGGGAGATATCTGTACACTGACTGGTGTCTCTCAGTCCCCTCTCTCTCAGGGAGATTTCTGGACACTGACTGGTGTCTCTCAGTCCTCTCTCTCTCTCAGGGAGATATCTGTACACTGACTGGTGTCTCTCAGTCCCCTCTCTCTCCCAGGGAAATATCTGTACACTGACTGGTGTCTCTCAGTCCCCTCTATCTCTCTCAGGGAGATATCTGTACACTGACTGGTGTCTCTCAGTCCTCTCTCTCTCTCAGGGAGATATCTGTACACTGACTGGTGTCTCTCAGTCCCCTCTCTCTCAGGGAGATATCTGTACACTGACTGGTGTCTCTCAGTCCCCTCTCTCTCTCAGGGAGATATCTGTACACTGACTGGTGTCTCTCAGTTCCCTGTCTCTCTCAGGGAGATATCTGTACACTGACTGGTGTCTCTCAGTCCTCTCTCTCTCAGGGAGGTATCTGTACACTGACTGGTGTCTCTCAGTCCCCTCTCTCTCTCTCAGGGAGATATCTGTACACTGACTGGTGTCTCTCAGTCCCCTCTCTCTCTCTCAGGGAGATATCTGTACACTGACTGGTGTCTCTCAGTCCTCTCTCTCTCAGGGAGATATCTGTACACTGACTGGTGTCTCTCAGTCCTCTCTCTCTCAGGGAGGTATCTGTACACTGACTGGTGTCTCTCAGTCCTCTCTCTCTCGGGGAGATATCTGTACACTGACTGGTGTCTCTCAGTCCTCTCTCTCTCAGGGAGATATCTGTACACTGACTGGTGTCTCTCAGTCCTCTCTCTCTCAGGGAGATATCTGCACACTGACTGGTGTCTCTCAGTCCTCTCTCTCTCAGGGAGGTATCTGTACACTGACTGGTGTCTCTCAGTCCCCTCTCTCTCAGGGAGATATCTGTACACTGACTGGTGTCTCTCAGTCCCCTCTCTCTCTCAGGGAGATATCTGTACACTGACTGGTGTCTCTCAGTCCCCCCTCTCTCTCAGGGAGATATCTGTACACTGACTGGTGTCTCTCAGCCCCCTCTCAGGGAGATATCTGTACACTGACTGGTGTCTCTCAGTCCTCTCTCTCTCAGGGAGATATCTGTACACTGACTGGTGTCTCTCAGTCCCCCCTCTCTCAGGGAGATATCTGCACACTGACTGGTGTCTCTCAGTCCTCTCTCTCTCAGGGAGATATCTGTACACTGACTGGTGTCTCTCAGTCCCCCCTCTCTCAGGGAGATATCTGCACACTGACTGGTGTCTCTCAGTCCCCTCTCTCTCAGGGAGATATCTGTACACTGACTGGTGTCTCTCAGTCCCCCCTCTCTCTCTCAGGGAGATATCTGTACACTGACTGGTGTCTCTCAGTCCTCTCTCTCTCAGGGAGATATCTGTACACTGACTGGTGTCTCTCAGTCCCCTCTCTCTCTCAGGGAGATATCTGTACACTGACTGGTGTCTCTCAGTCCCCTCTCTCTCAGGGAGATATCTGTACACTGACTGGTGTCTCTCAGTCCCCCCTCTCTCTCAGGGAGATATCTGTACACTGACTGGTGTCTCTCAGTCCCACCGTCTCTCTCTCAGGGAGATATCTGTACACTGACTGGCGTCGCTCAGTCCCCTCTCTCTCTCAGGGAGATATCTGTACACTGACTGCCGTCTCTCAGTCCCCTCTCTCTCAGGGAGATATCTGTACACTGACTGGTGTCTCTCAGTCCCCTCTCTCTCAGGGAGATATCTGTACACTGACTGGTGTCTCTCAGTCCCCTCTCTCTCAGGGAGATATCTGTACACTGACTGGTGTCTCTCAGTCCTCCCTCTCTCTCAGGGAGATATCTGTACACTGACTGGTGTCTCTCAGTCCTCTCTCTCTCTCAGGGAGATATCTGTACACTGACTGGTGTCTCTCAGTCCCCTCTCTCTCTCTCAGGGAGATATCTGTACACTGACTGGTGTCACTCAGTCCCCTCTCTCTCGGGGAGATATCTGTACACTGACTGGTGTCTCTCAGTCCCTCCTCTCTCTCTGAGGGAGATATCTGTACACTGACTGGTGTCTCTCAGTCCCCCCTCTCTCTCAGGGAGATATCTGTACACTGACTGGTGTCTCACAGTCCCCTCTCTCTCTCAGGGAGATATCTGTACACTGACTGGTGTCTCTCAGTCCCCCCTCTCTCTCTCAGGGAGATATCTGTACACTGACTGGTGTCTCTCAGTCCCCTCTCTCTCTCGGGGAGATATCTCTACACTGACTGGTGTCTCTCAGTCCCCTCTCTCTCCCTCAGGGAGATATCTGTACACTGACTGGTGTCTCTCAGTCCCCTCTCTCTCTCAGGGAGATATCTGTACACTGACTGGTGTCTCTCAGTCCCCCCTCTCTCTCAGGGAGATATCTGTACACTGACTGGTGTCTCTCAGTCCCCTCTCTCGGGGAGATATCTGTACACTGACTGGTGTCTCTCAGTCCCCTCTCTCTCTCAGGGAGATATCTGTACACTGACTGGTGTCTCTCAGTCCTCTCTCTCTCTCAGGGAGATATCTGTACACTGACTGGTGTCTCTCAGTCCCCTCTCTCTCTCAGGGAGATATCTGTACACTGACTGGTGTCTCTCAGTCCCCCCTCTCTCTCAGGGAGATATCTGTACACTGACTGGTGTCTCTCAGTCCCCTCTCTCTCTCTCAGGGAGATATCTGTACACTGACTGGTGTCTCTCAGTCCCCCCTCTCTCTCTCAGGGTGATATCTGTACACTGACTGGTGTCTCTCAGTCCCCTCTCTCTCTCAGGGAGATATCTGTACACTGACTGGTGTCTCTCAGTCCTCTCTCTCTCTCAGGGAGATATCTGTACACTGACTGGTGTCTCTCAGTCCCCCCTCTCTCTCAGGGAGATATCTGTACACTGACTTGTGTCTCTCAGCCCCCTCTCTCTCAGGGAGATATCTGTACACTGACTGGTGTCTCTCAGTCCTCTCTCTCTCAGGGAGATATCTGTACACTGACTGGTGTCTCTCAGTCCTCTCTCTCTCTCAGGGAGATATCTGTACACTGACTGGTGTCTCTCAGTCCCCTCTCTCTCAGGGAGATATCTGTACACTGACTGGTGTCTCTCAGTCCCCTCTCTCTCTCAGGGAGATATGTGTACAGTGACTGGTGTCTCTCAGTCCCCTCTCTCTCTCAGGGAGATATCTGTACACTGACTGGTGTCTCTCAGTTCCCTGTCTCTCTCAGGGAGATATCTGTACACTGACTGGTGTCTCTCAGCCCCCTCTCTCTCTCGGGGAGATATCTGTACACTGACTGGTGTCTCTCAGTCCTCTCTCTCTCAGGGAGGTATCTGTACACTGACTGGTGTCTCTCAGTCCCCTCTCTCGGGGAGATATCTGTACACTGACTGGTGTCTCTCAGTCCTCTCTCTCTCAGGGAGATATCTGTTCACTGACTGGTGTCTCTCAGTCCCCTCTCTCTCTCTCTCT
>NW_027309208.1:0-46803 GCF_047496885.1 Scyliorhinus torazame | reverse complement strand
CGCTCTCCCCTCACTCACTCTTCCCGCCCCACTCGCGCTCCCTCCGACTCACTCTTCCCCGCCACCCGCTCTCTCCCCCACTCGCTCACCCCCCCACTCGCTCTCCTCCCCCCGCCACTCGCTCTCCTCCCCCCCGCACTCGCTCTTCCCCCCCCACTCGCTCTCCCCCCCACTCGCTCTCCCCCCCACTCGCTCTCACCCCACTCACTCACCCATTCCACTTGCTCCCCCCCCCACTCGCTCTCCCCCCCACTCGCTCTCCCCCCCACTCGCTCTCCCCCCCCCACTCGCTCTCCCCCCCACTCGCTCTCCCCCCCACTCGCTCTCCCCCCCACTCGCTCTCCCCCCCACTCGCTCTCCCCCCCACTCGCTCTCCCCCCCACTCGCTCTCCCCCCCACTCGCTCTCCCCCCCCACTCGCTCTCTCCCCCCACTCGCTCTCTCCCCCCACTCGCCCTCTCCCCCCACTCGCTCTCTCCCCCCATTCGCTCTCCCCCCCCAACTCGCTCTCCCTCCCAACTCGCTCTCTCCCCCCACTCGCTCTCCTCCCCCACTCGCGGTCCCCCCCCACTCGCTCTCCCCTCACTCGCTCTTCCCGCCCCACTCGCGCTCCCCCCGACTCACTCTTCCCCGCCACCCGCTCTCTCCCCCACTCGCTCTCCCCCCCCACTCGCTCTCCCCCCCCACTCGCTCTCCCCCCCCACTCGCGCTCCCCCCCCACTCGCTCTCGCCCCCCACTCGTTCTCCCCCCCCACTCGCTCTCCCCCTCCACTCGCTCTCCCCCCCCACTCGCTCTCCCCCCCCACTCGCTCTCTCCCCCACTCGCTCTCTCCCCCACTCGCTCTCCCCCCCCACTCGCTCTCCCCCCCACTCGCTCTCCCCTCACTCGCTCTTCCCGCCCCACTCGCGCTCCCCCCGACTCACTCTTCCCCGCCACCCACTCTCTCCCCCACTCGCTCGCCCGCCCCACTCGCTCCCCCCCACTTGTTCTCCCCCCACTTGTTCTCCCCCCACTTGTTCTCCCTCCCACTCGTTCTCCCCCCACTCGTTCTCCCCCCACTCGTTCTCCCCCCACTCGTTCTCCCCCCACTCGTTCTCCCCCCATCGCTCTCCCCCTATCGCTCTCCCCCTATCGCTCTCCCCCCACTCGCTCTCCCCCCACTCGCTCTCCCCCCACTCGCTCTCCCCCCCACTCGCTCTCCCCCCACTCGCTCTCCCCCCACTCGCTCTACCCCCACTCGCTCTACCCCCACTCGCAATCCCCCCACTCGCTCTCCCCCCACTCGCTCGTCCTCCCACTGCTCGTCCCCCCACTCGCTCGTCCCCCCACTCGCTCGTCCCCCCACTCGCTCTCTCCCCCACTCGCTCTCCCCCCCCCACTCGCTCTCCCCCCCCACTCGTTCTCCCCCCCCACTCGTTCTCCCCCCTACTCGCTCACCCCCCCACTCGCTCTCTCCCTCCACTCGCTCTCCCCCCCACTCGCTCACCCCCCCACTCGCTCACCCCCCCACTCGCTCACCCCCCCACTCGCTCACCCCCCCACTCGCTCACCCCCCCACTCGCTCACCCCCCCCACTCGCTCTCCTCCCCCCCCACTCGCTCTCCTTCCCCCCCCACTCGCTCTCCCCCCCACTCGCTCTCCCCCCCACTCGCTCTCCCCCCCACTCGCTCTCCCCCCCACTCGCTCTCCCCCCCACTCGCTCTCCCCCCCACTCGCTCTCCCCCCCCACTCGCTCCCGCCCCACTCGCTCTCCCCCCCCCACTCACTCTCCCCCCCCCCACTCGCTCTCCCCCCACTCGCTCTCCCCCCACTCGCTCTCCCCCCCCACTCGCTCCCTCCCCCCATTCGCTCTCCCCCCAACTCGCTCTCCCTCCCAACTCGCTCTCTCCCCCCACTCGCTCTCCTCCCCCACTCGCGGTCCCCCCCACTCGCGGTCCCCCCCCACTCGCTCTCCCCTCACTCGCTCTTCCCGCCCCACTCGCGCTCCCCCCTACTCACTCTTCCCGCCACCCGCTCTCTCCCCCACCCGCTCTCTCCCCCACTCGCTCTCCCCCCCCACTCGCTCTCCCCCCCACTCGCTCTCCCCCCCCACTCGCTCTCCCCCCCACTCGCTCTCCCCCCCCACTCGCTCTCGCCCCCCACTCGCTCTCCCCCCCACTCGCTCTCCCCCCCACTCGCTCTCCCCCCCACTCGCTTTCCCCCCACTCGCTCTCCCCCCCACTCGCTCTCCCCCCCACTCGCTCTCCCCCCCACTCGCTCTCCCCCCCACTCGCTCTCCCCCCCACTCGCTCTCCCCCCCACTCGCTCTCCCCCCCACTCGTTCTCCCCCCCCACTCGCTCTCCCCCCCACTGGCTCTCCCCCCCACTTGTTCTCCCCCCCACTTGTTCTCCTCCCACTCGTTCTCCCCCCACTTGCTCTCCCCCCACTCGTTCTCCCCCCACTCGTTCTCCCCCCACTCGTTCTCCCCCCACTCGCTCTCCCCCCACTCGCTCTCCCCCCACTCGCTCTCCCCCCACTCGCTCTCCCCCCACTCGCTCTCCCCCCCACTCGCTCTCCCCCCACTCGCAATCCCCCCACTCGCTCTCCCCCCACTCGCTCTCCCCCCACTCGCTCGTCCTCCCACTGCTCGTCCCCCCACTCGCTCTCACCCCCACTCGCTCACCCCCCCACTCGCTCACACCCCCCACTCGCTCACCCCCCCACTCGCTCTCCTCCCCCCCCACTCGCTCTTCCCCCCCCACTCGCTCTCCCCCCCACTCGCTCTCCCCCCCACTCGCTCTCCCCCCCCACTCGCTCTCCCCTCCACTCGCTCTCCCCACACTCGCTCACCCACCCCACTCGCTCCCCCACCCCACTCGCTCCCCCCCCACTCGCTCTCCCCCCACTCGCTCTCCCCCACTCGCTCTCCCCCCGCTCGCTCTCCCCCCGCTCGCTCTCCCCCACTCGCTCTCCCCCACTCGCTCTCCCCCCCACTCGCTCTCCCCCCCACTCGCTCTCCCCCCCCACTCGCTCTCCCCCCCACTCGCTCTCCCCCCCACTCGCTCTCCCCCCCACTCGCTCTCCCCCCCCACTCGCTCTCCCCCCCCACTCGCTCTCCCCCCCCACTCGCTCTCCCCCCCACTCGCTCTCCCCCCCACTCGCTCTCCCCCCCACTCGCTCTCCCCCCCACTCGCTCTCCCCCCCCACTCGCTCTCCCCTCCCCACTCGCTCTTCCCCCCCCACTCGCTCTCCCCCCCCACTCGCTCTCCCCTCCCCACTCGCTCTTCCCCCCCCACTCGCTCTCCCCCCCCACTCGCTCTCTCCCCCCACTCGCTCTCTCCCCCCACTCGCTCTCTCCCCCCACTTGCTCTCTCCCCCCACTCGCTCTCCCCCCCACTCGCTCTCCCCCCCACTCGCTCTCCCCCCCACACGCTCTCCCCCCCCCACTCGCTCTCCCCCCCCACTCGCTCTCCCCCCCCCACTCGCTCTCCCCCCCCACTCGCTCTCCCCCCCCACTCGCTCTCCCCCCCACTCGCTCTCCCCCCCACTCGCTCCCGCCCCACTCGCTCTCCCCCCCACTCGCTCTCCCTCCCCACTCGCTCTCCCCCCCACTCGCTCTCCCCCCCCCACTCGCTCTCACCCCCACTCGCTCTCTCCCCCCACTCGCTCTCTCCCCCACTCGCTCTCCCCCCCCACTCGCTCTCCCCCCCACTTCGCTCTCCCCCCCACTCGCTCTCCCCTCACTCACTCTTCCCGCCCCACTCGCGCTCCCTCCGACTCACTCTTCCCCGCCACCCGCTCTCTCCCCCACTCGCTCACCCCCCCACTCGCTCTCCTCCCCCCCCCACTCGCTCTCCTCCCCCCCCCACTCGCTCTTCCCCCCCCCCACTCGCTCTCCCCCCCACTCGCTCTCCCCCCCACTCGCTCTCACCCCACTCGCTCACCCATTCCACTTGCTCCCCCCCCACTCGCTCTCCCCCCCACTCGCTCTCCCCCGCACTCGCTCTCCCCCCCCACTCGCTCTCCCCCCACTCGCTCTCCCCCCCACTCGCTCTCCCCCCCCACTCGCTCTCCCCCCCACTCGCTCTCCCCCCCACTCGCTCTCCCCCCCACTCGCTCTCCCCCCCACTCGCTCTCCCCCCCCACTCGCTCTCCCCCCCCACTCGCTCTCTCCCCCCACTCGCTCTCTCCCCCCACTCGCCCTCTCCCCCCACTCGCTCTCTCCCCCCATTCGCTCTCCCCCCCAACTCGCTCTCCCTCCCAACTCGCTCTCTCCCCCCACTCGCTCTCCTCCCCCACTCGCGGTCCCCCCCACTCGCTCTCCCCTCACTCGCTCTTCCCGCCCCACTCGCGCTCCCCCCGACTCACTCTTCCCCGCCACCCGCTCTCTCCCCCACTCGCTCTCCCCCCCCACTCGCTCTCCCCCCCACTCGCTCTCCCCCCCCCACTCGCTCTCCCCCCCCCCACTCGCTCTCCCCCCCCACTCGCTCTCGCCCCCCACTCGTTCTCCCCCCCCCACTCGCTCTCCCCCTCCACTCGCTCTCCCCCCCACTCGCTCTCCCCCCCCACTCGCTCTCTCCCCCACTCGCTCTCTCCCCCACTCGCTCTCCCCCCCACTCGCTCTCCCCCCCACTCGCTCTCCCCTCACTCGCTCTTCCCGCCCCACTCGCGCTCCCCCCGACTCACTCTTCCCCGCCACCCGCTCTCTCCCCCACTCGCTCGCCCGCCCCACTCGCTCCCCCCCACTTGTTCTCCCCCCACTTGTTCTCCCCCCACTTGTTCTCCTCCCACTCGTTCTCCCCCCACTCGTTCTCCCCCCACTCGTTCTCCCCCCACTCGTTCTCCCCCCACTCGTTCTCCCCCCATCGCTCTCCCCCTATCGCTCTCCCCCTATCGCTCTCCCCCTATCGCTCTCCCCCCACTCGCTCTCCCCCCACTCGCTCTCCCCCCACTCGCTCTCCCCCCACTCGCTTTCCCCCCACTCGCTCTCCCCCCTCTCGCTCTCCCCCCACTCGCTCTCCCCCCACTCGCTCTCCCCCCACTCGCTCTACCCCCACTCGCTCTACCCCCACTCGCAATCCCCCCACTCGCTCTCCCCCCACTCGCTCGTCCTCCCACTGCTCGTCCCCCCACTCGCTCGTCCCCCCACTCGCTCGTCCCCCCACTCGCTCTCTCCCCCACTCGCTCTCCCCCCCCACTCGCTCTCCCCCCCACTCGTTCTCCCCCCCCACTCGTTCTCCCCCCCTACTCGCTCACCCCCCCACTCGCTCTCTCCCTCCACTCGCTCTCCCCCCCACTCGCTCACCCCCCCACTCGCTCACCCCCCCACTCGCTCACCCCCCCACTCGCTCACCCCCCCACTCGCTCACCCCCCCACTCGCTCACCCCCCCACTCGCTCTCCTCCCCCCCCACTCGCTCTCCTTCCCCCCCCACTCGCTCTCCCCCCCACTCGCTCTCCCCCCCCACTCGCTCTCCCCCCACTCGCTCACCCACCCCACTCGCTCCCCCCCTCTCGCTCTCCCCCCCCACTCGCTCTCCCCCCCACTCGCTCTCCCCCCCACTCGCTCTCCCCCCCACTCGCTCTCCCCCCCCACTCGCTCCCGCCCCACTCGCTCTCCCCCCCCCACTCGCTCTCCCCCCCCACTCGCTCTCCCCCCCACTCGCTCTCCCCCCACTCGCTCTCCCCCCCCCACTCGCTCCCTCCCCCCATTCGCTCTCCCCCCAACTCGCTCTCCCTCCCAACTCGCTCTCTCCCCCCACTCGCTCTCCTCCCCCACTCGCGGTCCCCCCCACTCGCTCTCCCCTCACTCGCTCTTCCCGCCCCACTCGCGCTCCCCCCTACTCACTCTTCCCCGCCACCCGCTCTCTCCCCCACTCGCTCTCCCCCCCCACTCGCTCTCCCCCCCACTCGCTCTCCCCCCCCACTCGCTCTCCCCCCCACTCGCTCTCCCCCCCCACTCGCTCTCCCCCCCCACTCGCTCTCCCCCCCCACTCGCTCTCCCCCCCCACTCGCTCTCCCCCCCCCACTCGCTCTCCCCCCCCACTCGCTCTCCCCCCCACTCGCTCTCCCCCCCCCCACTCGCTCTCTCCCCCACTCGCTCTCTCCCCCCACTCGCTCTCTCCCCCACTCGCTCTCCCCCCCACTCGTTCTCCCCCCACTCGTTCTCCCCCCACTCGTTCTCCCCCCATCGCTCTCCCCCTATCGCTCTCCCCCCACTCGCTCTCCCCCCACTCGCTCTCCCCCCACTCGCTCTCCCCCCACTCGCTCTCCCCCCACTCGCTCTACCCCCACTCGCAATCCCCCCACTCGCTCTCCCCCCACTCGCTCGTCCTCCCACTGCTCGTCCCCCCACTCGCTCGTCCCCCCACTCGCTCGTCCCCCCACTCGCTCGTCCCCCCACTCGCTCTCCCCCCCACTCGCTCTCCCCCCCACTCGCTCTCCCCCCCCCACTCGCTCTCCCCCCACTCGCTCTCCCCCCCACTCGCTCTCCCCCCCACTCGCTCTCCCCCCCACTCGCTCTCCCCCCCACTCGCTCTCCCCCCCACTCGCTCTCCCCCCCCACTCGCTCCCCCCCCACTCGCTCTCCCCCCACTCGCTCTCCCCCCCCCACTCGCTCTCCTCCCCCACTCGCTCTCTCCCCCACTCGCTCTCTCCCCCACTCGCTCTCTCCCCCACTACCTCTCTCCCCCACTCGCTCTCTCCCCCACTCGCTCTCTCCCCCACTCGCTCTCCCCCCACTCGCTCTCCCCTCACTCGCTCTTCCCGCCCCACTCGCGCTCCCCCGACTCACTCTTCCCCGCCACCCGCTTTCTCCCCCACTCGCTCTCCCCCCCACTCGCTCTCCCCCCCCACTCGCTCTCCCCCACTCGCTCTCCCCCCCCCACTCGCTCTCCCCCTCACTCGCTCTCCCCCCCCACTCGCTCTCCCCCCCACTCGCTCTCCCCCCCACTCGCTCTCCCCCCCACTCGCTCTCCCCCCACTCGCTCTCCCCCCCACTCGCTCTCCCCCCCCACTCGCTCTCCCCCCCACTCGCTCTCCCCCCCACTCGCTCTCCCCCCCACTCTCCCCCCCACTCGCTCTCCCCCCCCACTCGCTCTCCCCCCCACTGGCTCTCCCCCCCCACTTGTTCTCCCCCCCACTTGTTCTCCTCCCACTCGTTCTCCCCCCACTTGCTCTCCCCCCACTCGTTCTCCCCCCCACTCGTTCTCCCCCCACTCGCTCTCCCCCCACTCGCTCTCCTCCCACTCGCTCTCCCCCCACTCGCTCTCCCCCCACTCGCTCTCCCCCCCACTCGCTCTCCCCCCACTCGCAATCCCCCCACTCGCTCTCCCCCCCACTCGCTCTCCCCCCACTCGCTCGTCCTCCCACTGCTCGTCCCCCCACTCGCTCTCACCCCCACTCGCTCTCACCCCCACTCGCTCTCCCCCCACTCATTCTCCCCCCCCACTCGTTCTCCCCCCCTACTCGCTCTCCCCCCCCACTCATTCTCCCCCCCCACTCGTTCTCTCCCCCCCCTACTCGCTCTCCCCCCCACTCGCTCTCTCCCTCCACTCACTCTCCCCCCACTCGCTCTCCCCCCCCACTCGCTCTACCCCCACTCGCAATCCCCCCACTCGCTCTCCCCCCACTCGCTCGTCCTCCCACTGCTCGTCCCCCCACTCGCTCGTCCCCCCACTCGCTCGTCCCCCCACTCGCTCTCTCCCCCACTCGCTCTCCCCCCCCACTCGCTCTCCCCCCCCACTCGTTCTCCCCCCCCACTCGTTCTCCCCCCCTACTCGCTCACCCCCCCACTCGCTCTCTCCCTCCACTCGCTCTCCCCCCCCACTCGCTCACCCCCCCCACTCGCTCACCCCCCCACTCGCTCACCCCCCCACTCGCTCACCCCCCACTCGCTCACCCCCCCACTCGCTCACCCCCCCACTCGCTCTCCTCCCCCCCCACTCGCTCTCCTTCCCCCCCCACTCGCTCTCCCCCCCACTCGCTCTCCCCCCCCCACTCGCTCTCCCCCCACTCGCTCACCCACCCCACTCGCTCCCCCCCTCTCGCTCTCCCCCCCACTCGCTCTCCCCCCCACTCGCTCTCCCCCCCCACTCGCTCTCCCCCCCACTCGCTCTCCCCCCCCCACTCGCTCCCGCCCCCACTCGCTCTCCCCCCCCCCACTCGCTCTCCCCCCCCACTCGCTCTCCCCCCCACTCGCTCTCCCCCCACTCGCTCTCCCCCCCCCACTCGCTCCCTCCCCCCATTCGCTCTCCCCCCAACTCGCTCTCCCTCCCAACTCGCTCTCTCCCCCCACTCGCTCTCCTCCCCCACTCGCGGTCCCCCCACTCGCTCTCCCCCTCACTCGCTCTTCCCGCCCCACTCGCGCTCCCCCCCTACTCACTCTTCCCCGCCACCCGCTCTCTCCCCCACTCGCTCTCCCCCCCCCACTCGCTCTCCCCCCCACTCGCTCTCCCCCCCCACTCGCTCTCCCCCCCACTCGCTCTCCCCCCCCACTCGCTCTCCCCCCCCCACTCGCTCTCCCCCCCCACTCGCTCTCCCCCCCCCACTCGCTCTCCCCCCCCACTCGCTCTCCCCCCCACTCGCTCTCCCCCCCCACTCGCTCTCTCCCCCACTCGCTCTCTCCCCCACTCGCTCTCTCCCCCACTCGCTCTCCCCCCACTCGTTCTCCCCCCCCACTCGTTCTCCCCCCACTCGTTCTCCCCCCATCGCTCTCCCCCTATCGCTCTCCCCCCACTCGCTCTCCCCCCCACTCGCTCTCCCCCCACTCGCTCTCCCCCCAACTCGCTCTCCCCCCACTCGCTCTACCCCCACTCGCAATCCCCCCACTCGCTCTCCCCCCACTCGCTCGTCCTCCCACTGCTCGTCCCCCCACTCGCTCGTCCCCCCACTCGCTCGTCCCCCCACTCGCTCGTCCCCACCACTCGCTCTCCCCCCCCACTCGCTCTCCCCCCCACTCGCTCTCCCCCCACTCGCTCTCCCCCCACTCGCTCTCCCCCCCACTCGCTCTCCCCCCCACTCGCTCTCCCCCCCCACTCGCTCTCCCCCCCACTCGCTCTCCCCCCACTCGCTCTCCCCCCCACTCGCTCCCCCCCCACTCGCTCTCCCCCCACTCGCTCTCCCCCCCCCACTCGCTCTCCTCCCCCACTCGCTCTCTCCCCCACTCGCTCTCTCCCCCACTCGCTCTCTCCCCCACTACCTCTCTCCCCCACTCGCTCTCTCCCCCACTCGCTCTCTCCCCCCACTCGCTCTCCCCCCCACTCGCTCTCCCCTCACTCGCTCTTCCCGCCCCACTCGCGCTCCCCCGACTCACTCTTCCCCGCCACCCGCTTTCTCCCCCACTCGCTCTCCCCCCCCACTCGCTCTCCCCCCCCCACTCGCTCTCCCCCCACTCGCTCTCTCCCCCCCCCACTCGCTCTCCCCCTCACTCGCTCTCCCCCCCCACTCGCTCTCCCCCCCCACTCGCTCTCCCCCCCACTCGCTCTCCCCCCCACTCGCTCTCCCCCCCACTCGCTCTCCCCCCCACTCGCTCTCCCCCCCACTCGCTCTCCCCCCCCACTCGCTCTCCCCCCCACTCGCTCTCCCCCCCACTCGCTCTCCCCCCCCACTCGCTCTCCCCCCCACTCGCTCTCCCCCCCACTCGCTCTCCCCCCCCACTCGCTCTCCCCCCCACTGGCTCTCCCCCCCACTTGTTCTCCCCCCCCACTTGTTCTCCTCCCACTCGTTCTCCCCCCACTTGCTCTCCCCCCACTCGTTCTCCCCCCACTCGTTCTCCCCCCACTCGCTCTCCCCCACTCGCTCTCCTCCCACTCGCTCTCCCCCCACTCGCTCTCCCCCCACTCGCTCTCCCCCCACTCGCTCTCCCCCCACTCGCAATCCCCCCACTCGCTCTCCCCCCACTCGCTCTCCCCCCCACTCGCTCGTCCTCCCACTGCTCGTCCCCCCACTCGCTCTCACCCCCACTCGCTCTCACCCCCACTCGCTCTCCCCCCACTCATTCTCCCCCCCCACTCGTTCTCCCCCCCCTACTCGCTCTCCCCCCCACTCATTCTCCCCCCCCACTCGTTCTCTCCCCCCCCTACTCGCTCTCCCCCCACTCGCTCTCTCCCTCCACTCACTCTCCCCCCACTCGCTCTCCCCCCCCACTCGCTCACCCCCCCCACTCGCTCACCCCCCCACTCGCTCACCCCCCCCACTCGCTCACCCCCCCCACCCCCCACTCGCTCACCCCCCCACTCGCTCACCCCCCCACTCGCTCACCCCCCCCACTCGCTCACCCCCCCACTTGCTCACACCCCCACTCGCTCACCCCCCCCACTCGCTCTCCTCCCCCCCCACTCGCTCTTCCCCCCCCCCACTCGCTCTCCCCCCCCACTCGCTCTCCCCCCACTCGCTCTCCCCCCCCACTCGCTCTCCCTTCCACTCGCTCTCCCCCACACTCGCTCACCCACCCCACTCGCTCCCCCACCCCACTCGCTCCCCCCCCCACTCGTTCTCCCCCCCACTCGCTCTCCCCCACTCGCTCTCCCCCCCACTCGCTCTCCCCCCCGCTCGCTCTCCCCCCACTCGCTCTCCCCCCACTCGCTCTCCCCCCCCACTCGCTCTCCCCCCCCACTCGCTCTCCCCCCCACTCGCTCTCCCCCCCCACACTCGCTCTCCCCCCACTCGCTCTCCCCCCCCCACTCGCTCTCCCCCCCACTCGCTCTCCCCCCCCACTCGCTCTCCCCCCCACTCGCTCTCCCCCCCCCACTCGCTCTCCCCTCCCCACTCGCTCTTCCACCCCCACTCGCTCTCCCCCCCCCACTCGCTCTCTCCCCCCACTCGCTCTCTCCCCCCACTCGCTCTCTCCCCCCACTCGCTCTCTCCCCCCAGTTGCTCTCTCCCCCCCACTCGCTCTCCCCCCCACTCGCTCTCCCCCCACTCGCTCTCCCCCTCACACGCTCTCCCCCCCCCACTCGCTCTCCCCCCCCACTCGCTCTCCCCCCCCACTCGCTCTCCCCCCCCACTCGCTCTCCCCCCCCACTCGCTCTCCCCCCCACTCGCTCCCGCCCCACTCGCTCTCCCCCCCCACTCGCTCTCCCTCCCCACTCGCTCTCCCCCCCACTCGCTCTCCCCCCCACTCGCTCTCACCCCCACTCGCTCTCTCCCCCACTCGCTCTCTCCCCCACTCGCTCTCTCCCCCACTCGCTCTCTCCCCCACTCGCTCTCCCCCCACTCGCTCTCCCCCTCACTCACTCTTCCCGCCCCACTCGCGCTCCCCCCGACTCACTCTTCCCTGCCACCCGCTCTCTCCCCCACTCGCTCACCCCCCCACTCGCTCACCCCCCCACTCGCTCTCCTCCCCCCCACTCGCTCTCCTCCCCCCCACTCGCTCTTCCCCCCCCACTCGCTCTCCCCCCCCACTCGCTCTCCCCCCCACTCGCTCTCACCCCACTCTCTCACCCATTCCACTTGCTCCCCCCCCCACTCGCTCTCCCCCCCACTCGCTCTCCCCCCCACTCGCTCTCCCCCCCACTCGCTCTCCCCCCCACTCGCTCTCCCCCCACTCGCTCTCCCCCCCACTCGCTCTCCCCCCCCACTCGCTCTCCCCCCCACTCGCTCTCCCCCCCCACTCGCTCTCCCCCCCCACTCGCTCTCCCCCCCCACTCGCTCTCCCCCCCACTCGCTCTCCCCCCCACTCGCTCTCCCCCCACTCGCTCTCCCCTCCACTCGCTCTCCCCCCCACTCGCGCTCCCCCCCCACTCGCTCTCCCCCCCACTCGCTCTCCCCCCCCACTCGCTCTCCCCCCAACTCACCCTCCTCCCCAACTCGCTCTCCCTCCCCACTCGCTCTCCCCCCCACTCGCTCTCCCCCCCCCCACTCGCTCTTGCCCCCACTCGCTCTCCCCCCAACTCACTCCTCCCCCCCACTCGCTCTCCCCCCACTCCCTTTCTCCCCCACTCGCTCTTCCCCGCACACTCGTGCTCCCCCCCACACGCTCTCACCCCCCCACTCGCTCTCCCCCTCATTCGCTCTCTCCCCCACTCGTGCTCCCCCCACTCGCTCTCCTCCCCCACTCGCTCTCCCGCCCACTCGCTCTCTCCCCCACTCGCTCTCTCCCCCACTCGCTCTCTCCCCCACTCGCTCTCCCCCACTCGCTCTCCCCCCCACTCGCTCTCTCCCCCACTCGCTCTCTCCCCCACTCGCTCTCTCCCCCACTCACTCTCTCCCCCACTCACTCTCCTCCCCAACTCGCTCTCTACCCCACTCGCTCTCCTCCCCCACTCGCTCTGCTCCCCCACTCGCTTTCCTCCCCCACTCGCTCTCCCCCCCACTCGCTCTCCCCCCCCACTCGCTCTCCCCCCCCATAGCTCTCCCCCCCACTCGCTCTCCCCCCCACTCGCTCTTGCCCCCACTCGCTCTCCCCCCCCAACTCGCTCCTCCCCCCCACTCGCTCTCCCCCCCACTCCCTTTCTCCCCCACTTGCTCTTCCCCGCACACTCGTGCTCCCCCCCACACGCTCTCACCCCCCCACTCGCTCTCCCCCTCATTCGCTCTCTCCCCCACGCTCTCTCCCCCACTCGCTCTTTCCCCCACTCGCTCTCTCCCCCACTCGCTCTCTCCCCCACTCGCTCTCTCCCCCACTCGCTCTCCCCCCCCACTCGCTCTCCCCCCCCACTCGCTCTCCCCCCCCCACTCGCTCTCTCCCCCACTCGCTCTCTCCCCCACTCGCTCTCTCCCCCACTCACTCTCCTCCCCAACTCGCTCTCTACCCCACTCGCTCTCCTCCCCCATCGCTCTGCTCCCCCACTCGCTCTCCTCCCCCACTCGCTCTCCCCCCACTCGCTCTCCCCCCCCACTCGCTCTCTCCCCCCCACTCGCTCTCCCCCCCCACTCGCTCTCCCCCCCACTCGCTCTCCCTCCCCAACTCGCTCTCCCCCCACAACTCGCTCTCCCCCCCCGCTCGCTCTCCCCCCCCACACTTTCTCCACCCCACTCGCTCTTGCCCCCACTCGCTCTCCCCCCCAACTCACTCCTCCCCCCCACTCGCTCTCCCCCCCACTCCCTTTCTCCCCCAGTCGCTCTTCCCCGCACACTCGTGCTCCCCCCCACTCGCTCTCCTCCCCCACTCGCTCTCCCCCCTACTCGCTCTCTCCCCCACTCGCTCTCCCCCTCATTCGCTCTCTCCCCCACTCGCGCTCCCCCCCACTCGCTCTCCTCCCCCACTCGCTCTCCCCCCCACTCGCTCTCTCCCCCACTCGCTCTCTCCCCCACTCGCTCTCCCCCCCCACTCGCTCTCCCCCCCACTCGCTCTCTCCCCCACTTGCTCTCTCCCCCACTCGCTCTCTCCCCCACTCGCTCTCTCCCCCACTCGCTCTCCTCCCCAACTCGCTCTCTCCCCCACTCGCTCTCCTCCCCCACTCACTCTGCTCCCCCACTCGCTCTCCTCCCCCACTCGCTCTCCCCCCACTCGCTCTTCCCCCCCCGCTCGCTCTTCACCCGCACTCGCTCTCCCCCCCCCACTCGCTCTCCCTCACTCGCTCTCCCCCCCACTCGCTTCCACCCCACTCGCTCTCCCCCCTCGCTCTACCCCCCACTCGCTCTCCCACCCCCCATTCGCTCTCCCCCTCCACTCGTTCTCCCCCCACTTGCTCTCCCCCCACTCGTTCTCCCCCCACTCGTTCTCCCCCCCACTCGCTCTCCCCCACTCGCTCTCCTCCCACTCGCTCTCCCCCCACTCGCTCTCCCCCCACTCGCTCTCCCCCCACTCGCTCTCCCCCCACTCGCAATCCCCCCACTCGCTCTCCCCCCACTCGCTCTCCCCCCACTCGCTCGTCCTCCCACTGCTCGTCCCCCCACTCGCTCTCACCCCCACTCGCTCTCACCCCCACTCGCTCTCCCCCCACTCATTCTCCCCCCCCAACTCGTTCTCCCCCCCTACTCGCTCTCCCCCCCCACTCATTCTCCCCCCCCACTCGTTCTCTCCCCCCCCTACTCGCTCTCCCCCCACTCGCTTTCTCCCTCCACTCACTCTCCCCCCACTCGCTCTCCCCCCCCCACTCGCTCACCCCCCCACTCGCTCACCCCCCCACTCGCTCACCCCCCCACTCGCTCACCCCCCCACTCGCTCACCCCCCCACTCGCTCACCCCCCCACTTGCTCACACCCCCACTCGCTCACCCCCCCACTCGCTCTCCTCCCCCCCCACTCGCTCTTCCCCCCCCCCACTCGCTCTCCCCCCCACTCGCTCTCCCCCCACTCGCTCTCCCCCCCACTCGCTCTCCCTTCCACTCGCTCTCCCCACACTCGCTCACCCACCCCACTCGCTCCCCCACCCCACTCGCTCCCCCCCCACTCGTTCTCCCCCCACTCGCTCTCCCCCACTCGCTCTCCCCCCCACTCGCTCTCCCCCCGCTCGCTCTCCCCCCCACTCGCTCTCCCCCACTCGCTCTCCCCCCCACTCGCTCTCCCCCCCACTCGCTCTCCCCCCCACTCGCTCTCCCCCCCCACTCGCTCTCCCCCCACTCGCTCTCCCCCCCCACTCGCTCTCCCCCCCACTCGCTCTCCCCCCCCCACTCGCTCTCCCCCCCACTCGCTCTCCCCCCCCCACTCGCTCTCCCCTCCCCACTCGCTCTTCCACCCCCACTCGCTCTCCCCCCCCACTCGCTCTCTCCCCCCACTCGCTCTCTCCCCCCACTCGCTCTCTCCCCCCACTCGCTCTCTCCCCCCAGTTGCTCTCTCCCCCCACTCGCTCTCCCCCCCCACTCGCTCTCCCCCCCCACTCGCTCTCCCCCTCACACGCTCTCCCCCCCCCCCACTCGCTCTCCCCCCCCCACTCGCTCTCCCCCCCCACTCGCTCTCCCCCCCCACTCGCTCTCCCCCCCCACTCGCTCTCCCCCCCACTCGCTCCCGCCCCACTCGCTCTCCCCCCCCACTCGCTCTCCCTCCCCACTCGCTCTCCCCCCCACTCGCTCTCCCCCCCACTCGCTCTCACCCCCACTCGCTCTCTCCCCCACTCGCTCTCTCCCCCACTCGCTCTCTCCCCCACTCGCTCTCTCCCCCACTCGCTCTCCCCCCCACTCGCTCTCCCCTCACTCACTCTTCCCGCCCCACTCGCGCTCCCCCCGACTCACTCTTCCCTGCCACCCGCTCTCTCCCCCACTCGCTCACCCCCCCCACTCGCTCACCCCCCCACTCGCTCTCCTCCCCCCCACTCGCTCTCCTCCCCCCCACTCGCTCTTCCCCCCCCACTCGCTCTCCCCCCCACTCGCTCTCCCCCCCCACTCGCTCTCACCCCACTCTCTCACCCATTCCACTTGCTCCCCCCCCACTCGCTCTCCCCCCCACTCGCTCTCCCCCCCACTCGCTCTCCCCCCCACTCGCTCTCCCCCCCACTCGCTCTCCCCCCACTCGCTCTCCCCCCCCACTCGCTCTCCCCCCCCACTCGCTCTCCCCCCCACTCGCTCTCCCCCCCACTCGCTCTCCCCCCCACTCGCTCTCCCCCCCACTCGCTCTCCCCCCCACTCGCTCTCCCCCCCACTCGCTCTCCCCCCACTCGCTCTCCCCTCCACTCGCTCTCCCCCCCACTCGCGCTCCCCCCCACTCGCTCTCCCCCCCCACTCGCTCTCCCCCCCCACTCGCTCTCCCCCCCAACTCACCCTCCTCCCCAACTCGCTCTCCCTCCCCACTCGCTCTCCCCCCCACTCGCTCTCCCCCCCCCACTCGCTCTTGCCCCCACTCGCTCTCCCCCCAACTCACTCCTCCCCCCCACTCGCTCTCCCCCCACTCCCTTTCTCCCCCACTCGCTCTTCCCCGCACACTCGTGCTCCCCCCCCACACGCTCTCACCCCCCCACTCGCTCTCCCCCTCATTCGCTCTCTCCCCCACTCGTGCTCCCCCCACTCGCTCTCCTCCCCCACTCGCTCTCCCGCCCACTCGCTCTCTCCCCCACTCGCTCTCTCCCCCACTCGCTCTCTCCCCCACTCGCTCTCCCCCACTCGCTCTCCCCCCCCCACTCGCTCTCTCCCCCACTCGCTCTCTCCCCCACTCGCTCTCTCCCCCACTCACTCTCTCCCCCACTCACTCTCCTCCCCAACTCGCTCTCTACCCCACTCGCTCTCCTCCCCCACTCGCTCTGCTCCCCCACTCGCTTTCCTCCCCCACTCGCTCTCCCCCCACTCGCTCTCCCCCCCCACTCGCTCTCCCCCCCATAGCTCTCCCCCCCACTCGCTCTCCCCCCCACTCGCTCTTGCCCCCACTCGCTCTCCCCCCCCAACTCGCTCCTCCCCCCCACTCGCTCTCCCCCCCACTCCCTTTCTCCCCCACTTGCTCTTCCCCGCACACTCGTGCTCCCCCCCACACGCTCTCACCCCCCCACTCGCTCTCCCCCTCATTCGCTCTCTCCCCCACTCGCTCTCTCCCCCACTCTCTCTTTCCCCCACTCGCTCTCTCCCCCACTCGCTCTCTCCCCCACTCGCTCTCTCCCCCACTCGCTCACCCCCCCACTCGCTCTCCCCCCCCACTCGCTCTCCCCCCCCCACTCGCTCTTCCACCCCCACTCGCTCTCCCCCCCCCACTCGCTCTCTCCCCCCACTCGCTCTCTCCCCCCACTCGCTCTCTCCCCCCACTCGCTCTCTCCCCCCACTCGCTCTCTCCCCCCAGTTGCTCTCTCCCCCCACTCGCTCTCCCCCCCCACTCGCTCTCCCCCCCCACTCGCTCTCCCCCCCCACACGCTCTCCCCCCCCCACTCGCTCTCCCCCCCCCACTCGCTCTCCCCCCCCACTCGCTCTCCCCCCCCCACTCGCTCTCCCCCCCCCACTCGCTCTCCCCCCCCACTCGCTCCCGCCCCACTCGCTCTCCCCCCCCCCACTCGCTCTCCCTCCCCACTCGCTCTCCCCCCCACTCGCTCTCCCCCCCACTCGCTCTCACCCCCACTCGCTCTCTCCCCCACTCGCTCTCTCCCCCACTCGCTCTCTCCCCCACTCGCTCTCTCCCCCACTCGCTCTCCCCCCCACTCGCTCTCCCCTCACTCACTCTTCCCGCCCCACTCGCGCTCCCCCCGACTCACTCTTCCCTGCCACCCGCTCTCTCCCCCACTCGCTCACCCCCCCACTCGCTCACCCCCCCCACTCGCTCTCCTCCCCCCCCACTCGCTCTCCTCCCCCCCCACTCGCTCTTCCCCCCCCCACTCGCTCTCCCCCCCACTCGCTCTCCCCCCCACTCGCTCTCACCCCACTCTCTCACCCATTCCACTTGCTCCCCCCCCACTCGCTCTCCCCCCCACTCGCTCTCCCCCCCACTCGCTCTCCCACCCACTCGCTCTCCCCCCACTCGCTCTCCCCCCCACTCGCTCTCCCCCCCACTCGCTCTCCCCCCCACTCGCTCTCCCCCCCACTCGCTCTCCCCCCCCACTCGCTCTCCCCCCCCACTCGCTCTCCCCCCCACTCGCTCTCCCCTCCACTCGCTCTCCCCCCCACTCGCTCTCCCCCCCACTCGCTCTCCCCCCCCACTCGCTCTCCCCCCAACTCACCCTCCTCCCCAACTCGCTCTCCCTCCCCACTCGCTCTCCCCCCCACTCGCTCTCCCCCCCCCCACTCGCTCTTGCCCCCACTCGCTCTCCCCCCCAACTCACTCCTCCCCCCCACTCGCTCTCCCCCCCCACTCCCTTTCTCCCCCACTCGCTCTTCCCCGCACACTCGTGCTCCCCCCCACACGCTCTCACCCCCCCACTCGCTCTCCCCCTCATTCGCTCTCTCCCCCACTCGTGCTCCCCCCACTCGCTCTCCTCCCCCACTCGCTCTCCCGCCCACTCGCTCTCTCCCCCACTCGCTCTCTCCCCCACTCGCTCTCTCCCCCACTCGCTCTCCCCCCACTCGCTCTCCCCCCCCCACTCGCTCTCTCCCCCACTCGCTCTCTCCCCCACTCACTCTCTCCCCCACTCACTCTCCTCCCCAACTCGCTCTCTACCCCACTCGCTCTCCTCCCCCACTCGCTCTGCTCCCCCACTCGCTTTCCTCCCCCACTCGCTCTCCCCCCACTCGCTCTCCCCCCCCCACTCGCTCTCCCCCCCCCATAGCTCTCCCCCCCACTCGCTCTCCCCCCCACTCGCTCTTGCCCCCACTCGCTCTCCCCCCCCAACTCGCTCCTCCCCCCCACTCGCTCTCCCCCCCCACTCCCTTTCTCCCCCACTTGCTCTTCCCCGCACACTCGTGCTCCCCCCCCACACGCTCTCACCCCCCCCACTCGCTCTCCCCCTCATTCGCTCTCTCCCCCACTCGCTCTCTCCCCCACTCGCTCTTTCCCCCACTCGCTCTCTCCCCCACTCGCTCTCTCCCCCACTCGCTCTCTCCCCCACTCGCTCTCCCCCCCCCACTCGCTCTCCCCCCCACTCGCTCTCCCCCCCCCACTCGCTCTCTCCCCCACTCGCTCTCTCCCCCACTCGCTCTCTCCCCCACTCACTCTCCTCCCCAACTCGCTCTCTACCCCACTCGCTCTCCTCCCCCATCGCTCTGCTCCCCCACTCGCTCTCCTCCCCCACTCGCTCTCCCCCCACTCGCTCTCCCCCCCCACTCGCTCTCTCCCCCCCACTCGCTCTCCCCCCCCACTCGCTCTCCCCCCACTCGCTCTCCCTCCCCAACTCGCTCTCCCCCCACAACTCGCTCTCCCCCCCCGCTCGCTCTCCCCCCCACACTTTCTCCACCCCACTCGCTCTTGCCCCCACTCGCTCTCCCCCCCAACTCACTCCTCCCCCCCACTCGCTCTCCCCCCCACTCCCTTTCTCCCCCAGTCGCTCTTCCCCGCACACTCGTGCTCCCCCCCACTCGCTCTCCTCCCCCACTCGCTCTCCCCCCTACTCGCTCTCTCCCCCACTCGCTCTCCCCCTCATTCGCTCTCTCCCCCACTCGCGCTCCCCCCCACTCGCTCTCCTCCCCCACTCGCTCTCCCCCCCACTCGCTCTCTCCCCCACTCGCTCTCTCCCCCACTCGCTCTCCCCCCCACTCGCTCTCCCCCCCACTCGCTCTCTCCCCCACTTGCTCTCTCCCCCACTCGCTCTCTCCCCCACTCGCTCTCTCCCCCACTCGCTCTCCTCCCCAACTCGCTCTCTCCCCCACTCGCTCTCCTCCCCCACTCACTCTGCTCCCCCACTCGCTCTCCTCCCCCACTCGCTCTCCCCCCACTCGCTCTTCCCCCCCCGCTCGCTCTTCACCCGCACTCGCTCTCCCCCCCCACTCGCTCTCCCTCACTCGCTCTCCCCCCCACTCGCTTCCACCCCACTCGCTCTCCCCCCTCGCTCTACCCCCCACTCGCTCTCCCACCCCCCATTCGCTCTCCCCCTCCACTCGCTCTCCCCCCACTCGCTCTCCCCCCACTCGCTCTCCCCCCCCACTCGCTCTCCCCCCCCACTCGCTCTCCCCCCCCACTCGCTCTCCCCCCACTCGCTCTCCCCCCCACTCGCTCTCCCCCCACTCGCTCTCCCCCCCCACTCGATCTCCCCCCCACTCGCTCTCCCCCCCCCACTCTTTCTCCCCCCCACTCGTTCTCCCCCCACTCGTTCTCCCCCCACTCGTTCTCCCCCCACTCGTTCTCCCCCCACTCGTTCTCCCCCCACTCGTTCTCCCCCCCACTCGCTCTCCCCCCCACTCGCTCTCCCCCACTCGCTCTCCCCCACTCGTTCTCCCCCCCACTCGCTCTCCCCCCCCACTCGTTCTCCCCCCACTCGTTCTCCCCCCACTCGTTCTCCCCCCCCACTCGTTCTCCCCCCCACTCGTTCTCCCCCCCACTCGTTCTCCCCCCCACTCGTTCTCCCCCCCATCTCGCTTACCCCCAACTCGCTCTCCCGCCGAACTAGCTCTCTCCCCCCCCACTCGCTTTCCCCCCCACTCGCTTTCCCCCCCCACTCGCTTTCCCCCCCCACTCGCTTTCCCCCCCCACTCGCTTCCCCCCCCCCCACTTACTTTCCCCCCCAATCGCGCTCCCCCCCACTCGCTCTTCCCCCCCCGCTCGCTCTTCACCCGTACTCGCTCTCCCCCCCCACTCGCTTCCCCCCCACCCCCCTCGCTCTACCCCCCATTCGCTCTCACCCTCCACTCGCTCTCCCCCCACTCGCTCTCCCCCCCACTCTCTCTCCCCCCCCACTCGCTCGTCCCCCCACTCGCTCGTCCCCCCACTCGCTCGTCCCCCCCACTCGCTCGTCCCCCCACTCGCTCGTGCCCCCCCACTCGCTCGTCCCCCCACTCGCTCGTCCCCCCACTCGCTCGTCCCCCCCACTCGCTCGTCCCCCCACTCGCTCGTCCCCCCATTCGCTCGTCCCCCCACTCGCTCGTCCCCCCACTCGCTCGTCCCCCCACTCGCTCGTCCCCCCACTCGCTCTCCCCCCCACTCGCTCTCCCCCCACTCGCTCTCCCCCCCCACTCGCTCTCCCCCCAACTCACTCCTCCCCCCCACTCGCTCTCCCCCCCACTCCCTTTCTCCCCCACTCGCTCTTCCCCGCACACTCGTGCTCCCCCCCACACGCTCTCACCCCCCCCACTCGCTCTCCCCCTCATTCGCTCTCTCCCCCACTCGTGCTCCCCCCCCACTCGCTCTCCTCCCCCACTCGCTCTCCCGCCCACTCGCTCTCTCCCCCACTCGCTCTCTCCCCCACTCGCTCTCTCCCCCACTCGCTCTCCCCCCACTCGCTCTCCCCCCACTCGCTCTCCCCCCCCACTCGCTCTCTCCCCCACTCGCTCTCTCCCCCACTCGCTCTCTCCCCCACTCACTCTCTCCCCCACTCACTCTCCTCCCCAACTCGCTCTCTACCCCACTCGCTCTCCTCCCCCACTCGCTCTGCTCCCCCACTCGCTTTCCTCCCCCACTCGCTCTCCCCCCACTCGCTCTCCCCCCCCACTCGCTCTCCCCCCCCCATAGCTCTCCCCCCCACTCGTTATCCCCCCCCACTCGCTCTTGCCCCCACTCGCTCTCCCCCCCCAACTCGCTCCTCCCCCCCACTCGCTCTCCCCCCCACTCCCTTTCTCCCCCACTTGCTCTTCCCCGCACACTCGTTCTCCCCCCCCACACGCTCTCACCCCCCCACTCGCTCTCCCCCTCATTCGCTCTCTCCCCCACTCGCTCTCTCCCCCACTCGCTCTTTCCCCCACTCGCTCTCTCCCCCACTCGCTCTCTCCCCCACTCGCTCTCTCCCCCACTCGCTCTCCCCCTCCACTCGCTCTCCCCCCCCACTCGCTCTCCCCCCCCCACTCGCTCTCTCCCCCACTCGCTCTCTCCCCCACTCGCTCTCTCCCCCACTCGCTCTCTCCCCCACTCACTCTCCTCCCCAACTCGCTCTCTACCCCACTCGCTTTCCTCCCCCACTCGCTCTGCTCCCCCACTCGCTCTCCTCCCCCACTCGCTCTCCCCCCACTCGCTCTCCCCCCCCCACTCGCTCTCTCCCCCCCACTCGCTCTCCCCCCCACTCGCTCTCCCCCCCACTCGCTCTCCCTCCCCAACTCGCTCTCCCCCCCCAACTCGCTCTCCCCCCCCACTCGCTCTCCCCCCCCACACTTTCTCCACCCCACTCGCTCTTGCCCCCACTCGCTCTCCCCCCCAACTCACTCCTCCCCCCACTCGCTCTCCCCCCCCACTCCCTTTCTCCCCCAGTCGCTCTTCCCCGCACACTCGTGCTCCCCCCCACTCGCTCTCCTCCCCCACTCGCTCTCCCCCCCACTCGCTCTCTCCCCCACTCGCTCACCCCCTCATTCGCTCTCTCCCCCCACTCGTGCTCCCCCCCACTCGCTCTCCTCCCCCACTCGCTCTCCCCCCCACTCGCTCTCTCCCCCACTCGCTCTCTCCCCCACTCGCTCTCCCCCCCCACTCGCTCTCCCCCCCCACTCGCTCTCTCCCCCACTTGCTCTCTCCCCCACTCGCTCTCTCCCCCACTCGCTCTCTCCCCCACTCGCTCTCCTCCCCAACTCGCTCTCTCCCCCACTCGCTCTCCTCCCCCACTCACTCTGCTCCCCCACTCGCTCTCCTCCCCCACTCGCTCTCCCCCCACTCGCTCTTCCCCCCCCGCTCGCTCTTCACCCGCACTCGCTCTCCCCCCCCACTCGCTCTCCCTCACTCGCTCTCCCCCCGACTCGCTTCCACCCCACTCGCTCTCCCCCCTCGCTCTACCCCCCACTCGCTCTCCCACCCCCCATTCGCTCTCCCCCCTCCACTCACTCTCCCCCCCCACTTGCTCGTCCCCCCACTCGCTCTCCCCCCCACTCGCTCTCCCCCCCCACTCGCTCTCCCCCCCACTCGCTCTCCCCCCCACTCGCTCTCCCCCCCACTCGCTCTCCCCCCCACTCGCTCTCCCCCCCACTCGCTATCCCCCCCCACTCGCTCACACCCCCCCACTCGCTCTCCCCCCCCACTCGCTCTCCCCCCCACTCGCTCTCCCCCCCACTCGCTCTCCCCCCCACTCGCTCTCCCCCCCACTCGCTCTCCCCCCCACTCGCTCTCCCCCCACTCGCTCTCCCCCCCACTCGATCTCCCCCCCACTCGCTCTCCCCCCCCACTCGTTCTCCCCCCACTCGTTCTCCTCCCACTCGTTCTCCCCCCCACTCGTTCTCCCCCCCACTCATTCTCCCCCCACTCGTTCTCCCCCCCCACTCGCTCTCCCCCCACTCGCTCTCCCCCACTCGCTCTCCCCCACTCGTTCTCCCCCCCACTCGCTCTCCCCCCACACTCGTTCTCCCCCCCACTCGTTCTCCCCCCACTCGTTCTCCCCCCACTCGTTCTCCCCCCACTCGTTCTCCCCCCCACTCGTTCTCCCCCCCACTCGTTCTCCCCCCCCACTCGTTCTCCCCCCCACTCGTTCTCCCCCCCACTCGTTCTCCCCCCCACTCGTTCTCCCCCCCAACTCGCTTACCCCCAACTCGCTCTCCCGCCGAACTAGCTCTCTCCCCCCCCACTCGCTTTCCCCCCCCACTCGCTTTCCCCCCCACTCGCTTTCCCCCCCCCCACTCGCTTTCCCCGCCCACTCGCTTCCCCCCCCACTTACTTTCCCCCCCAATCGCGCTCCCCCCCACTCGCTCTTCCCCCCCCGCTCGCTCTTCACCCGCACTCGCTCTCCCCCCCACTCGCTTCCCCCCCACTCGCTCTCCCCCCCTCGCTCTACCCCCCATTCGCTCTCACCCTCCACTCGCTCTCCCCCCACTCGCTCTCCCCCCACTCTCTCTCCCCCCCCACTCGCTCGTCCCCCCACTCGCTCGTCCCCCCACTCGCTCGTCCCCCCACTCGCTCGTCCCCCCACTCGCTCGTCCCCCCACTCGCTCGTCCCCCCACTCGCTCGTCCCCCCACTCGCTCGTCCCCCCACTCGCTCACCCACCCCACTCGCTCACCCACCCCACTCGCTCCCCCCCCCACTCGCTCCCCCCCCACTCGCTCTCCCCCCACTCGCTCTGCCCCACTCGCTCTCCCCCCACTCGCTCTCCCCCCGCTCGCTCTCCCCCCACTCGCTCTCCCCCACTCGCTCTCCCCCACTCGCTCTCCCCCCCCACTCGCTCTCCCCCCCCACTCGCTCTCCCCCCCCACTCGCTCTCCCCCCCACTCGCTCTCCCCCCCAATCGCTCTCCCCCCCACTCGCTCTCCCCCCCCACTCGCTCTCCCCCCCACTCGCTCTCCCCCCCCACTCGCTCTCCCCCCCCACTCGCTCTCCCCCCCCCCACTCGCTCTCCCCTCCCCACTCGCTCTTCCACCCCCACTCGCTCTCCCCCCCCCACTCGCTCTCTCCCCCCACTCGCTCTCTCCCCCCACTCGCTCTCCCCCCCCACTCGCTCTCCTCCCCCCCCACTCGCTCTTCCCCCCCCACTCGCTCTCCCCCCCCACTCGCTCTCCCCCCCCACTCGCTCTCACCCCACTCGCTCACCCATTCCACTTGCTCCCCCCCCCACTCGCTCTCCCCCCCACTCGCTCTCCCCCCCCACTCGCTCTCCCCCCACTCGCTCTCCCCCCCACTCGCTCTCCCCCCCACTCGTTCTCCCCCCACTTGTTCTCCTCCCACTCGTTCTCCCCCCACTCGTTCTCCCCCCACTCGTTCTCCCCCCACTCGTTCTCCCCCCACTCGTTCTCCCCCCATCGCTCTCCCCCTATCGCTCTCCCCCTATCGCTCTCCCCCCACTCGCTCTCCCCCCACTCGCTCTCCCCCACTCGCTCTCCCCCCACTCGCTCTCCCCCCACTCGCTCTCCCCCCCACTCGCTCTCCCCCCACTCGCAATCCCCCCACTCGCTCTCCCCCCCACTCGCTCGTCCTCCCACTGCTCGTCCCCCCACTCGCTCGTCCCCCCACTCGCTCGTCCCCCCACTCGCTCTCTCCCCCACTCGCCCTCCCCCCCCACTCGCTCTCCCCCCCACTCGTTCTCCCCCCGCACTCGTTCTCCCCCCCTACTCGCTCACCCCCCACTCGCTCTCTCCCTCCACTCGCTCTCCCCCCCACTCGCTCTCCCCCCCCCACTCGCTCACCCCCCCACTCGCTCACCCCCCCACTCGCTCACCCCCCCACTCGCTCACCCCCCCACTCGCTCACCCCCCCCACTCGCTCACCCCCCCCACTCGCTCTCCTCCCCCCCCACTCGCTCTCCTTCCCCCCCCACTCGCTCTCCCCCCCCACTCGCTCTCCCCCCCCACTCGCTCTCCCCCCACTCGCTCACCCACCCCACTCGCTCCCCCCCCACTCGCTCTCCCCCCCACTCGCTCTCCCCCCCCACTCGCTCTCCCCCCCCACTCGCTCTCCCCCCCCACTCGCTCTCCCCCCCCCACTCGCTCCCGCCCCACTCGCTCTCCCCCCCCCACTCGCTCTCCCCCCCCCCACTCGCTCTCCCCCCCACTCGCTCTCCCCCCACTCGCTCTCCCCCCCCACTCGCTCCCTCCCCCCATTCGCTCTCCCCCCCAACTCGCTCTCCCTCCCAACTCGCTCTCTCCCCCCACTCGCTCTACTCCCCCACTCGCGGTCCCCCCCACTCGCTCTCCCCTCACTCGCTCTTCCCGCCCCACTCGCGCTCCCCCCCTACTCACTTTTCCCCGCCACCCGCTCTCTCCCCCACTCGCTGTCCCCCCCCCACTCGCTCTCCCCCCCCACTCGCTCTCCCCCCCCACTCGCTCTCCCCCCCCACTCGCTCTCGCCCCCCCACTCGTTCTCCCCCCCCACTCGCACTCCCCCCCCCCCCCACTCGCTCTCCCCCCCCACTCGCTCTCTCCCCCACTCGCTCTCTCCCCCACTCGCTCTCTCCCCCACTCGTTCTCCCCCCACTCGCTCTCCCCCCCACTCGCTCTCCCCCCCACTCGCTCTCCCCCCCACTCGCTCTCCCCCCCCCACTCGCTCTCTCCCCCCACTCGCTCTCTCCCCCCACTCGCCCTCTCCCCCCACTCGCTCTCTCCCCCCATTCGCTCTCCCCCCCAACTCGCTCTCCCTCCCAACTCGCTCTCTCCCCCCACTCGCTCTCCTCCCCCACTCGCGGTCCCCCCCACTCGCTCTCCCCTCACTCGCTCTTCCCGCCCCACTCGCGCTCCCCCCCGACTCACTCTTCCCCGCCACCCGCTCTCTCCCCCACTCGCTCTCCCCCCCCACTCGCTCTCCCCCCCACTCGCTCTCCCCCCCCACTCGCTCTCCCCCCCCCACTCGCTCTCGCCCCCCACTCGTTCTCCCCCCCCACTCGCTCTCCCCCTCCACTCGCTCTCCCCCCCCCACTCGCTCTCCCCCCCCCACTCGCTCTCTCCCCCACTCGCTCTCTCCCCCACTCGCTCTCCCCCCCCACTCGCTCTCCCCCCCACTCGCTCTCCCCTCACTCGCTCTTCCCGCCCCACTCGCGCTCCCCCCGACTCACTCTTCCCCGCCACCCGCTCTCTCCCCCACTCGCTCTCCCGCCCCACTCGCTCCCCCCCACTTGTTCTCCCCCCACTTGTTCTCCCCCCACTTGTTCTCCTCCCACTCGTTCTCCCCCCACTCGTTCTCCCCCCACTCGTTCTCCCCCCACTCGTTCTCCCCCCATCGCTCTCCCCCTATCGCTCTCCCCCTATCGCTCTCCCCCCACTCGCTCTCCCCCCACTCGCTCTCCCCCCCACTCGCTCTCCCCCCACTCGCTCTCCCCCCCACTCGCTCTCCCCCCACTCGCTCTCCCCCCACTCGCTCTACCCCCACTCGCTGTACCCCCACTCGCAATCCCCCCACTCGCTCTCCCCCCACTCGCTCGTCCTCCCACTGCTCGTCCCCCCACTCGCTCGTCCCCCCACTCGCTCGTCCCCCCACTCGCTCTCTCCCCCACTCGCTCTCCCCCCCACTCGCTCTCCCCCCCACTCGTTCTCCCCCCCCACTCGTTCTCCCCCCCTACTCGCTCACCCCCCCACTCGCTCTCTCCCTCCACTCGCTCTCCCCCCCACTCGCTGACCCCCCCACTCGCTCACCCCCCCACTCGCTCACCCCCCCACTCGCTCACCCCCCCACTCGCTCACCCCCCCACTCGCTCACCCCCCCCACTCGCTCACCCCCCCACTCGCTCTCCTCCCCCCCCCACTCGCTCTCCTTCCCCCCCCACTCGCTCTCCCCCCCACTCGCTCTCCCCCCCCCACTCGCTCTCCCCCCACTCGCTCACCCACCCCACTCGCTCCCCCCCTCTCGCTCTCCCCCCACTCGCTCTCCCCCCCCACTCGCTCTCCCCCCCACTCGCTCTCCCCCCCACTCGCTCTCCCCCCCCACTCGATCCCGCCCCACTCGCTCTCCCCCCCCCCCCACTCGCTCTCCCCCCCCCACTCGCTCTCCCCCCCACTCGCTCTCCCCCACTCGCTCTCCCCCCCCACTCGCTCCCTCCCCCCATTCGCTCTCCCCCCAACTCGCTCTCCCTCCCAACTCGCTCTCTCCCCCCACTCGCTCTCCTCCCCCACTCGCGGTCCCCCCCACTCGCTCTCCCCTCACTCGCTCTTCCCGCCCCACTCGCGCTCCCCCCTACTCACTCTTCCCCGCCACCCGCTCTCTCCCCCACTCGCTCTCCCCCCCCCCACTCGCTCTCCCCCCCACTCGCTCTCCCCCCCCACTCGCTCTCCCCCCCACTCGCTCTCGCCCCCCACTCGTTCTCCCCCCCCCACTCGCTCTCCCCCCCACTCGCTCGTCCTCCCACTGCTCGTCCCCCCACTCGCTCGTCCCCCCACTCGCTCGTCCCCCCACTCGCTCTCCCCCCCACTCGCTCTCCCCCCCACTCGCTCTCCCCCCACTCGCTCTCCCCCCCACTCGCTCTCCCCCCCCACTCGCTCTCCCCCCCACTCGCTCTCCCCCCCCACTCGCTCTCCCCCCCACTCGCTCTCCCCCCCACTCGCTCTCCCCCCACTCGCTCTCCCCCCCCACTCGCTCTCCTCCCCCACTCGCTCTCTCCCCCACTCGCTCTCTCCCCCACTCGCTCTCTCCCCCACTACCTCTCTCCCCCACTCGCTCTCTCCCCCACTCGCTCTCTCCCCCACTCGCTCTCCCCCCCACTCGCTCTCCCCTCACTCGCTCTTCCCGCCCCACTCGCGCTCCCCCCGACTCACTCTTCCCCGCCACCCGCTCTCTCCCCCACTCGCTCTCCCCCCCCACTCGCTCTCCCCCCCCCCCACTCGCTCTCCCCCCACTCGCTCTCCCCCCCCCCCACTCGCTCTCCCCCTCACTCGCTCTCCCCCCCCCACTCGCTCTCCCCCCCACTCGCTCTCCCCCCACTCGCTCTCCCCCCACTCGCTCTCCCCCCACTCGCTCTCCCCCCCACTCGCTCTCCCCCCCACTCGCTCTCCCCCCCACTCGCTCTCCCCCCCACTCGCTCTCCCCCCCACTCGCTCTCCCCCCCACTCGCTCTCCCCCCCACTCGCTCTCCCCCCCACTCGCTCTCCCCCCCACTCGCTCTCCCCCCCCACTCGCTCTCCCCCCCACTGGCTCTCCCCCCCACTTGTTCTCCCCCCCACTTGTTCTCCTCCCACTCGTTCTCCCCCCACTTGCTCTCCCCCCACTCGTTCTCCCCCCACTCGCTCTCCCCCCACTCGCTCTCCTCCCACTCGCTCTCCCCCCACTCGCTCTCCCCCCACTCGCTCTCCCCCCCACTCACTCTCCCCCCACTCGCAATCCCCCCACTCGCTCTCCCCCCACTCGCTCTCCCCCCACTCGCTCGTCCTCCCCACTGCTCGTCCCCCCACTCGCTCTCACCCCCACTCGCTCTCCCCCCACTCATTCTCCCCCCCCACTCGTTCTCCCCCCCCCACTCGCTCTCCCCCCCACTCATTCTCCCCCCCCACTCGTTCTCTCCCCCCCCTACTCGCTCTCCCCCCCACTCGCTCTCTCCCTCCACTCACTCTCCCCCCACTCGCTCTCCCCCCCCACTCGCTCACCCCCCCACTCGCTCACCCCCCCACTCGCTCACCCCCCCACTCGCTCACCCCCCCACTCGCTCACCCCCCCGCTCGCTCACACCCCCACTCGCTCACCCCCCCACTCGCTCTCCTCCCCCCCCACTCGCTCTTCCCCCCCCACTCGCTCTCCCCCCCACTCGCTCTCCCCCCACTCGCTCTCCCCCCCACTCGCTCTCCCCTCCACTCGCTCTCCCCACACTCGCTCACCCACCCCACTCGCTCCCCCCACCCCACTTGCTCCCCCCCACTCGCTCTCCCCCCACTCGCTCTCCCCCACTCGCTCTCCCCCCACTCGCTCTCCCCCCGCTCGCTCTCCCCCCACTCGCTCTCCCCCACTCGCTCTCCCCCCCACTCGCTCTCCCCCCCACTCGCTCTCCACCCCACTCGCTCTCCCACCCACTCGCTCTCCCCCCCCACTTGCTCTCCCCCCCACTCGCTCTCCCCCCCCACTCGCTCTCCCCCCCACTCGCTCTCCCCCCCCACTCGCTCTCCCCCCCACTCGCTCTCCCCCCCCACTCGCTCTCCCCTCCCCACTCGCTCTTCCACCCCCACTCGCTCTCCCCCCCCACTCGCTCTCTCCCCCCACTCGCTCTCTCCCCCCACTCGCTCTCTCCCCCCACTCGCTCTCTCCCCCCACTTGCTCTCTCCCCCCACTCGCTCTCCCCCCCACTCGCTCTCCCCCCCACTCGCTCTCCCCCCCCACACGCTCTCCCCCCCCCACTCGCTCTCCCCCCCCACTCGCTCTCCCCCCCCACTCGCTCTCCCCCCCACTCGCTCCCGCCCCACTCGCTCTCCCCCCCACTCGCTCTCCCTCCCCACTCGCTCTCCCCCCCACTCGCTCTCCCCCCCACTCGCTCTCACCCCCACTCGCTCTCTCCCCCACTCGCTCTCTCCCCCACTCGCTCTCTCCCCCACTCGCTCTCTCCCCCACTCGCTCTCTCCCCCACTCGCTCTCCCCCCCACTCGCTCTCCCCTCACTCACTCTTCCCGCCCCACTCGCTCACCCCCCCACTCGCTCTCCTCCCCCCCCCACTCGCTCTCCTCCCCCCCCACTCGCTCTTCCCCCCCCACTCGCTCTCCCCCCCACTCGCTCTCCCCCCCACTCGCTCTCACCCCACTCGCTCACCCATTCCACTTGCTCCCCCCCACTCGCTCTCCCCCCACTCGCTCTCCCCCCACTCGCTCTCCCCCCCACTCGCTCTCCCCCCCACTCGCTCTCCCCCCCACTCGCTCTCCCCCCCACTCGCTCTCCCCCCCACTCGCTCTCCCCCCCACTCGCTCTCCCCCCCACTCGCTCTCCCCCCCACTCGCTCTCCCCCCCACTCGCTCTCCCCCCCACTCGCTCTCCCCCCCCCCACTCGCTCTCTCCCCCCACTCGCCCTCTCCCCCCACTCGCCCTCTCCCCCCACTCGCTCTCTCCCCCCATTCGCTCTCCCCCCCAACTCGCTCTCCCTCCCAACTCGCTCTCTCCCCCCACTCGCTCTCCTCCCCCACTTGCGGTCCCCCCCACTCGCTCTCCCCTCACTTACTCTTCCTGCCCCACTCGCGCTCCCCCCGACTCACTCTTCCCCTCCACCCGCTCTCTCCCCCACTCGCTCACCCCCCCACTCGCTCACCCCCCCACTCGCTCTCCTCCCCCCCCACTCGCTCTCCTCCCCCCCCACTCGCTCTTCCCCCCCCCACTCGCTCTCCCCCCCACTCGCTCTCCCCCCCACTCGCTCTCACCCCACTCGCTCACCCATTCCACTTGCTCCCCCCCCACTCGTTCTCCCCCCCACTCGCTCTCCCCCCCACTCGCTCTCCCCCCCACTCGCTCTCCCCCCACTCGCTCTCCCCCCCACTCGCTCTCCCCCCCCACTCGCTCTCCCCCCCACTCGCTCTCCCCCCCACTCGCTCTCCCCCCCACTCGCTCTCCCCCCCCACTCGCTCTCCCCCCACTCGCTCTCCCCTCCACTCGCTCTCCCCCCCCACTCGCTCTCCCCCCCACTCGCTCTCCCCCCAACTCACCCTCCTCCCCAACTCGCTCTCCCTCCCCACTCGCTCTCCCCCCCACTCGCTCTCCCCCCCCACTCGCTCTTGCCCCCACTCGCTCTCCCCCCAACTCACTCCTCCCCCCCACTCGCTCTCCCCCCCCACTCCCTTTCTCCCCCACTCGCTCTTCCCCGCACACTCGTGCTCCCCCCCACACGCTCTCACCCCCCCACTCGCTCTCCCCCTCATTCGCTCTCTCCCCCACTTGTGCTCCCCCCCACTCGCTCTCCTCCCCCACTCGCTCTCCCGCCCACTCGCTCTCTCCCCCACTCGCTCTCCCCCTCATTCGCTCTCTCCCCCACTCGCTCTCCCCCCCACTCGCTCTCACCCCACTCGCTCACCCATTCCACTTGCTCCCCCCCCACTCGCTCTCCCCCCCACTCGCTCTCCCCCCCACTCGCTCTCCCCCCCACTCGCTCTCCCCCCACTCGCTCTCCCCCCCACTCGCTCTCCCCCCCACTCGCTCTCCCCCCCACTCGCTCTCCCCCCCACTCGCTCTCCCCCCCACTCGCTCTCCCCCCCACTCGCTCTCCCCCCCACTCGCTCTCCCCCCCCCACTCGCTCTCTCCCCCCACTCGCTCTCTCCCCCCACTCGCCCTCTCCCCCCACTCGCTCTCTCCCCCCATTCGCTCTCCCCCCCAACTCGCTCTCCCTCCCAACTCGCTCTCTCCCCCCACTCGCTCTCCTCCCCCACTCGCGGTCCCCCCCACTCGCTCTCCCCTCACTCGTTCTTCCCGCCCCACTCGCGCTCCCCCCGACTCACTCTTCCCCGCCACCCGCTCTCTCCCCCACTCGCTCTCCCCCCCCACTCGCTCTCCCCCCCACTCGCTCTCCCCCCCACTCGCTCTCCCCCCCCCACTCGCTCTCACCCCCCACTCGTTCTCCCCCCCCACTCGCTCTCCCCCTCCACTCGCTCTCCCCCCCCACTCGCTCTCCCCCCCCACTCGCTCTCTCCCCCACTCGCTCTCTCCCCCACTCGCTCTCCCACCCACTCGCTCTCCCCCCCACTCGCTCTCCCCTCACTCGCTCTTCCCGCCCCACTCGCGCTCCCCCCGACTCACTCTTCCCCGCCACCCGCTCTCTCCCCCACTCGCTCTCCCGCCCCACTCGCTCCCCCCCACTTGTTCTCCCCCCACTTGTTCTCCCCCCACTTGTTCTCCTCCCACTCGTTCTCCCCCCACTCGTTCTCCCCCCACTCGTTCTCCCCCCACTCGTTCTCCCCCCACTCGTTCTCCCCCCATCGCTCTCCCCCTATCGCTCTCCCCCTATCGCTCTCCCCCTATCGCTCTCCCCCCACTCGCTCTCCCCCCACTCGCTCTCCCCCTCACTCGCTCTCCCCCCACTCGCTCTTGCCCCCACTCGCTCTCCCCCCAACTCACTCCTCCCCCCCACTCGCTCTCCCCCCCACTCCCTTTCTCCCCCACTCGCTCTTCCCCGCACACTCGTGCTCCCCCCCACACGCTCTCATCCCCCCACTCGCTCTCCCCCTCATTTGCTCTCTCCCCCACTTGTGCTCCCCCCCACTCGCTCTCCTCCCCCACTCGCTCTCCCGCCCACTCGCTCTCTCCCCCACTCGCTCTCCCCCTCATTCGCTCTCTCCACCACTCGCTCTCCCCCCCACTCGCTCTCACCCCACTCGCTCACCCATTCCACTTGCTCCCCCCCCACTCGCTCTCCCCCCCACTCGCTCTCCCCCCCACTCGCTCTCCCCCCCACTCGCTCTCCCCCCACTCGCTCTCCCCCCCACTCGCTCTCCCCCCCACTCGCTCTCCCCCCCACTCGCTCTCCCCCCCACTCGCTCTCCCCCCCACTCGCTCTCCCCCCCACTCGCTCTCCCCCCCCCACAATCGCTCTCTCCCCCCACTCGCTCTCTCCCCCCACTCGCCCTCTCCCCCCACTCGCTCTCTCCCCCCATTCGCTCTCCCCCCCAACTCGCTCTCCCTCCCAACTCGCTCTCTCCCCCCCACTCGCTCTCCTCCCCCACTCGCGGTCCCCCCCACTCGCTCTCCCCTCACTCGTTCTTCCCGCCCCACTCGCGCTCCCCCCGACTCACTCTTCCCCGCCACCCGCTCTCTCCCCCACTCGCTCTCCCCCCCCACTCGCTCTCCCCCCCACTCGCTCTCCCCCCCCACTCGCTCTCCCCCCCCACTCGCTCTCACCCCCCACTCGTTCTCCCCCCCCACTCGCTCTCCCCCTCCACTCGCTCTCCCCCCCCCACTCGCTCTCCCCCCCCACTCGCTCTCTCCCCCACTCGCTCTCTCCCCCACTCGCTCTCCCCCCCACTCGCTCTCCCCCCCACTCGCTCTCCCCTCACTCGCTCTTCCCGCCCCACTCGCGCTCCCCCCGACTCACTCTTCCCCGCCACCCGCTCTCTCCCCCACTCGCTCTCCCGCCCCACTCGCTCCCCCCCACTTGTTCTCCCCCCACTTGTTCTCCCCCCACTTGTTCTCCTCCCACTCGTTCTCCCCCCACTCGTTCTCCCCCCACTCGTTCTCCCCCCACTCGTTCTCCCCCCACTCGTTCTCCCCCCATCGCTCTCCCCCTATCGCTCTCCCCCTATCGCTCTCCCCCCACTCGCTCTCCCCCCACTCGCTCTCCCCTCACTCGCTCTCCCCCCACTCGCTCTCCCCCCACTCGCTCTCCCCCCACTCGCTCTCCCCCCACTCGCTCTACCCCCACTCGCAATCCTCCCACTCGCTCTCCCCCCACTCGCTCGTCCTCCCACTGCTCGTCCCCCCACTCGCTCGTCCCACCACTCGCTCGTCCCCCCACTCGCTCTCTCCCCCACTCGCTCTCCCCCCCCACTCGCTCTCCCCCCCACTCGTTCTCCCCCCCCACTCGTTCTCCCCCCCTACTCGCTCACCCCCCCACTCGCTCTCTCCCTCCACTCGCTCTCCCCCCCACTCGCTCACCCCCCCACTCGCTCACCCCCCCACTCGCTCACCCCCCCACTCGCTCACCCCCCCACTCGCTCACCCCCCCACTCGCTCTCCTCCCCCCCCACTCGCTCTCCTTCCCCCCCCACTCGCTCTCCCCCCCACTCGCTCTCCCCCCCCACTCGCTCTCCCCCCACTCGCTCACCCACCCCACTCGCTCCCCGCACTCGCTCTCCCCCCCACTCGCTCTCCCCCCCACTCGCTCTCCCCCCCACTCGCTCTCCCCCCCACTCGCTCTCCCCCCCACTCGCTCTCCCCCCCCCACTCGCTCCCGCCCCACTCGCTCTCCCCCCCCCCACTCGCTCTCCCCCCCCCCCACTCGCTCTCCCCCCCCACTCGCTCTCCCCCCACTCGCTCTCCCCCCCCACTCGCTCTCCCCCCCCACTCGCTCCCTCCCCCCATTCGCTCTCCCCCCAACTCGCTCTCCCTCCCAACTCGCTCTCTCCCCCCACTCGCTCTCCTCCCCCACTCGCGGTCCCCCCCACTCGCTCTCCCCTCACTCGCTCTTCCCGCCCCACTCGCGCTCCCCCCTACTCACTCTTCCCCGCCACCCGCTCTCTCCCCCACTCGCTCTCCCCCCCCCACTCGCTCTCCCCCCCACTCGCTCTCCCCCCCACTCGCTCTCCCCCCCACTCGCTCTCCCCCCCACTCGCTCTCCCCCCCACTCGCTCTCGCCCCCCACTCGTTCTCCCCCCCCCACTCGCTCTCCCCCCCCACTCGCTCTCCCCCCCCACTCGCTCTCTCCCCCACTCGCTCTCTCCCCCACTCGCTCTCTCCCCCACTCGTTCTCCCCCCACTCGTTCTCCCCCCATCGCTCTCCCCCTATCGCTCTCCCCCCACTCGCTCTCCCCCCACTCGCTCTCCCCCCACTCGCTCTCCCCCCACTCGCTCTCCCCCCACTCGCTCTCCCCCCACTCGCTCTCCCCCCACTCGCTCTCCCCCCACTCGCTCTACCCCCACTCGCAATCCCCCCACTCGCTCTCCCCCCACTCGCTCGTCCTCCCACTGCTCGTCCCCCCACTCGCTCGTCCCCCCACTCGCTCGTCCCCCCACTCGCTCTCTCCCCCACTCGCTCTCCCCCCCCACTCGCTCTCCCCCCCACTCGTTCTCCCCCCCCACTCGTTCTCCCCTCCCACTCGCTCACCCCCCCACTCGCTCTCTTCCTCCACTCGCTCTCTTCCTCCACTCGCTCTCCCCCCACTCGCTCTCCCCCCCACTCGCTCACCCCCCCACTCGCTCACCCCCCACTCGCTCACCCCCCCACTCGCTCACCCCCCCACTCGCTCACCCCCCACTCGCTCACCCCCCCCCCCACTCGCTCTCCTCCCCCCCCACTCGCTCTCCTTCCCCCCCACTCGCTCTCCCCCCCACTCGCTCTCCCCCCCACTCGCTCTCCCCCCCCACTCGCTCTCCCCCCACTCGCTCACCCACCCACTCGCTCCCCCCCTCTCGCTCTCCCCCCACTCGCTCTCCCCCCCACTCGCTCTCCCCCCCACTCGCTCTCCCCCCCACTCGCTCTCCCCCCCCACTCGCTCCCGCCCCACTCGCTCTCCCCCCCCACTCGCTCTCCCCCCCCACTCGCTCTCCCCCCCACTCGCTCTCCCCCCCCACTCGCTCCCTCCCCCCATTCGCTCTCCCCCCAACTCGCTCTCCCTCCCAACTCGCTCTCTCCCCCCACTCGCTCTCCTCCCCCACTCGCGTCCCCCCCACTCGCTCTCCCCTCACTCGCTCTTCCCGCCCCACTCGCGCTCCCCCCTACTCACTCTTCCCCGCCACCCGCTCTCTCCCCCACTCGCTCTCCCCCCCCACTCGCTCTCCCCCCCACTCGCTCTCCCCCCCCACTCGCTCTCCCCCCACTCGCTCTCGCCCCCCACTCGTTCTCCCCCCCACTCGCTCTCCCCCCCACTCGCTCTCCCCCCCCACTCGCTCTCTCCCCCACTCGCTCTCTCCCCCACTCGCTCTCTCCCCCACTCGTCCTCCCCCCCACTCGCTCTCCCCTCACTCGCTCTTCCCGCCCCACTCGCGCTCCCCCCGACTCACTCTTCCCCGCCACCCGCTCTCTCCCCCACTCGCTCTCCCGCCCCACTCGCTCTCCCCCCCACTTGTTCTCCCCCCACTTGTTCTCCCCCCACTTGTTCTCCTCCCACTCGTTCTCCCCCACTCGTTCTCCCCCCACTCGTTCTCCCCCCACTCGTTCTCCCCCCACTCGTTCTCCCCCCATCGCTCTCCCCCTATCGCTCTCCCCCCACTCGCTCTCCCCCCACTCGCTCTCCCCCCACTCGCTCTCCCCCCACTCGCTCTCCCCCACTCGCTCTCCCCCCACTCGCTCTCCCCCCACTCGCTCTCCCCCCACTCGCTCTCCCCCCACTCGCAATCCCCCCACTCGCTCTCCCCCCACTCGCTCGTCCTCCCACTGCTCGTCCCCCCCACTCGCTCGTCCCCCCACTCGCTCTCCCCCCCACTCGCTCTCCCCCCCCCACTCGCTCTCCCCCCCACTCGCTCTCCCCCCCCCCCACTCGCTCTCCCCTCCCCACTCGCTCTTCCACCCCCACTCGCTCTCCCCCCCCACTCGCTCTCTCCCCCCACTCGCTCTCTCCCCCCACTCGCTCTCTCCCCCCACTCGCTCTCTCCCCCCACTAGCTCTCTCCCCCCACTCGCTCTCCCCCCCCACTCGCTCTCCCCCCCACTCGCTCTCCCCCCCACACGCTCTCCCCCCCCCACTCGCTCTCCCCCCCCACTCGCTCTCCCCCCCACTCGCTCTCCCCCCCCACTCGCTCTCCCCCCCACTCGCTCCCGCCCCACTCGCTCTCCCCCCCACTCGCTCTCCCTCCCCACTCGCTCTCCCCCCCACTCGCTCTCCCCCCCACTCGCTCTCACCCCCACTCGCTCTCTCCCCCACTCGCTCTCTCCCCCACTCGCTCTCTCCCCCACTCGCTCTCTCCCCCACTCGCTCTCCCCCCCACTCGCTCTCCCCTCACTCACTCTTCCCGCCCCACTCGCGCTCCCCCCGACTCACTCTTCCCCGCCACCCGCTCTCTCCCCCACTCGCTCACCCCCCCACTCGCTCACCCCCCCACTCGCTCTCCTCCCCCCCCACTCGCTCTCCTCCCCCCCCACTCGCTCTTCCCCCCCCCACTCGCTCTCCCCCCCACTCGCTCTCCCCCCCACTCGCTCTCACCCCACTCGCTCACCCATTCCACTTGCTCCCCCCCACTCGCTCTCCCCCCACTCGCTCTCCCCCCCACTCGCTCTCCCCCCCACTCGCTCTCCCCCCACTCGCTCTCACCCCCACTCGCTCTCCCCCCCACTCGCTCTCCCCCCCACTCGCTCTCCCCCCCCACTCGCTCTCCTCCCCCACTCGCGGTCCCCCCCACTCGCTCTCCCCTCACTCGTTCTTCCCGCCCCACTCGCGCTCCCCCCGACTCACTCTTCCCCGCCACCCGCTCTCTCCCCCACTCGCTCTCCCCCCCCACTCGCTCTCCCCCCCACTCGCTCTCCCCCCCCCACTCGCTCTCCCCCCCCACTCGCTCTCGCCCCCCACTCGTTCTCCCCCCCCACTCGCTCTCCCCCTCCACTCGCTCTCCCCCCCCACTCGCTCTCCCCCCCCACTCGCTCTCTCCCCCACTCGCTCTCTCCCCCACTCGCTCTCCCCCCCACTCGCTCTCCCCCCCACTCGCTCTCCCCTCACTCGCTCTTCCCGCCCCACTCGCGCTCCCCCCGACTCACTCTTCCCCGCCACCCGCTCTCTCCCCCACTCGCTCTCCCGCCCCACTCGCTCCCCCCCACTTGTTCTCCCCCCACTTGTTCTCCCCCCACTTGTTCTCCTCCCACTCGTTCTCCCCCCACTCGTTCTCCCCCCACTCGTTCTCCCCCCACTCGTTCTCCCCCCACTCGTTCTCCCCCATCGCTCTCCCCCTATCGCTCTCCCCCTATCGCTCTCCCCCCACTCGCTCTCCCCCCACTCGCTCTCCCCTCACTCGCTCTCCCCCCACTCGCTCTCCCCCCACTCGCTCTCCCCCCACTCGCTCTCCCCCCCACTCGCTCTACCCCCACTCGCAATCCCCCCACTCGCTCTCCCCCCACTCGCTCGTCCTCCCACTGCTCGTCCCCCCACTCGCTCGTCCCCCCACTCGCTCGTCCCCCCACTCGCTCTCTCCCCCACTCGCTCTCCCCCCCCACTCGCTCTCCCCCCCACTCGTTCTCCCCCCCCCACTCGTTCTCCCCCCCTACTCGCTCACCCCCCACTCGCTCTCTCCCTCCACTCGCTCTCCCCCCACTCGCTCACCCCCCCACTCGCTCACCCCCCCACTCGCTCACCCCCCCACTCGCTCACCCCCCCACTCGCTCACCCCCCCACTCGCTCTCCTCCCCCCCCACTCGCTCTCCTTCCCCCCCCACTCGCTCTCCCCCCCACTCGCTCTCCCCCCCCAACTCGCTCTCCCCCCACTCGCTCACCCACCCCACTCGCTCCCCGCACTCGCTCTCCCCCCCACTCGCTCTCCCCCCCACTCGCTCTCCCCCCCACTCGCTCTCCCCCCCCACTCGCTCTCCCCCCCACTCGCTCTCCCCTCCCCACTCGCTCCCGCCCCACTCGCTCTCCCCCCACTCGCTCTCCCCCCCCACTCGCTCTCCCCCCCCACTCGCTCTCCCCCCCACTCGCTCTCCCCCCCACTCGCTCTCCGCCCCCCACTCGTTCTCCCCCCCACTCGCTCTCCCCCCCCACTCGCTCTCCCCCACCCACTCGCTCTCTCCCCCACTCGCTCTCTCCCCCACTCGCTCTCTCCCCCACTCGTTCTCCCCCCACTCGTTTCTCCCCCCATCGCTCTCCCCCTATCGCTCTCCCCCCACTCGCTCTCCCCCCACTCGCTCTCCCCCCACTCGCTCTCCCCCCACTCGCTCTCCCCCCACTCGCTCTACCCCCACTCGCAATCCCCCCACTCGCTCTCCCCCCACTCGCTCGTCCTCCCACTGCTCGTCCCCCCACTCGCTCGTCCCCCCACTCGCTCGTCCCCCCACTCGCTCGTCCCCCCACTCGCTCTCTCCCCCACTCGCTCTCCCCCCCCACTCGCTCTCCCCCCCACTCGTTCTCCCCCCCCACTCGTTCTCCCCTCCCACTCGCTCACCCCCCCACTCGCTCTCTTCCTCCACTCGCTCTCCCCCCCACTCGCTCTCCCCCCCACTCGCTCACCCCCCCACTCGCTCACCCCCCCACTCGCTCACCCCCCCACTCGCTCACCCCCCCCACTCGCTCACCCCCCCACTCGCTCACCCCCCCACTCGCTCTCCTCCCCCCCCACTCGCTCTCCTTCCCCCCCACTCGCTCTCCCCCCCACTCGCTCTCCCCCCCACTCGCTCTCCCCCCCCACTCGCTCTCCCCCCACTCGCTCACCCACCCCACTCGCTCCCCCCCTCTCGCTCTCCCCCCCACTCGCTCTCCCCCCCACTCGCTCTCCCCCCCACTCGCTCTCCCCCCCACTCGCTCTCCCCCCCACTCGCTCCCGCCCCACTCGCTCTCCCCCCCCCACTCGCTCTCCCCCCCCCCACTCGCTCTCCCCCCACTCGCTCTCCCCCCCCACTCGCTCCCTCCCCCCATTCGCTCTCCCCCCAACTCGCTCTCCCTCCCAACTCGCTCTCTCCCCCCACTCGCTCTCCTCCCCCACTCGCGGTCCCCCCCACTCGCTCTCCCCCTCACTCGCTCTTCCCGCCCCACTCGCGCTCCCCCCCTACTCACTCTTCCCCGCCACCCGCTCTCTCCCCCACTCGCTCTCCCCCCCCCACTCGCTCTCCCCCCCACTCGCTCTCCCCCCCCACTCGCTCTCCCCCCCACTCGCTCTCGCCCCCACCCTCGTTCTCCCCCCCCACTCGCTCTCCCCCCCACTCGCTCTCCCCCCCCACTCGCTCTCTCCCCCACTCGCTCTCTCCCCCACTCGCTCTCTCCCCCACTCGTCCTCCCCCCCACTCGCTCTCCCCTCACTCGCTCTTCCCGCCCCACTCGCGCTCCCCCCCGACTCACTCTTCCCCGCCACCCGCTCTCTCCCCCACTCGCTCTCCCGCCCCACTCGCTCTCCCCCCACTCGCTCTCCCCCCACTCGCTCGTCCCCCCACTCGCTCTCTCCCCCACTCGCTCTACCCCCCCACTCGCTCTCCCCCCCACTTGCTCTCCCCCCCACTCGTTCTCTCCCCCCCCCACTCGTTCTCCCCCCTTCTCGCTCTCCCCCCCCACTCGCTCTCCCCCCCCACTCGCTCTCCCCCCCACTCGCTCTCCCCCCACTCGCTCTCCCCCCACTCGCTCTCCCCCCCCTCGCTCTCCCCCCCCACTCGCTCCCGCCCCCACTCGCTCTCCCCCTACTCGCTTTCCCCCCCACTCGCACTCCCCCCCACTCGCTCTCCCCCCACTCGCTCTCCCCCCCCCACTCGCTCTCCCCGCACTCGCTCTCCCCCCACTCGCTCTCCCCCCACTCGCTCTCCCCCCCCACTCGCTCTCCCCCCCACTCGCTCTCCCCCCCTCTCGCTCTCCCCCCCACTCGCTCTCCCCCCCCCACTCGCTCTCCCCCCCCCACTCGCTCTCTCCCCCCACTCGCTCTCTCCCCCCACTCGCTCTCTCCCCCCACTCGCCCTCTCCCCCCACTCGCTCTCTCCCCCCATTCGCTCTCCCCCCCAACTCGCTCTCCCTCTCAACTCGCTCTCTCCCCCCACTCGCTCTCCTCCCCCACTCGCGGTCCCCCCCACTCGCTCTCCCCTCACTCGCTCTTCCCGCCCCACTCGCGCTCCCCCCGACTCACTCTTCCCCGCCACCCGCTCTCTCCCCCACTCGCTCTCCCCCCCCCCACTCGCTCTCCCCCCCCCACTCGCTCTCCCCCCCCCACTCGCGCTCCCCCCCCCACTCGCTCTCGCCCCCCCACTCGTTCCCCCCCCCCACTCGCTCTCCCCCCCCCATTCGCTCTCCCCCCCCACTCGCTCTCTCCCCCACTCGCTCTCTCCCCCACTCGCTCTTCCCCCCACTCGCTCTCCCCTCACTCGCTCTTCCCGCCCCACGCGCGCTCCCCCCGACTCACTCTTCCCCGCCACCCGCTCTCTCCCCCACTCGCTCTCCCGCCCCACTCGCTCTCCCCCCCACTTGTTCTCCCCCCACTTGTTCTCCCCCCACTTGTTCGCCTCCCACTCGTTCTCCCCCCACTCGATCTCCCCCCACTCGTTCTCGCCCCACTCGTTCTCCCCCCATCGCTCTCCCCCTATCGCTCTCCCCCTATCGCTCTCCCCCCACTCGCTCTCCCCCCACTCGCTCTCCCCCCACTCGCTCTCCCCCCACTCGCTCTCCCCCCACTCGCTCTCCCCCCACTCGCTCTCCCCCCACTCGCTCTCCCCCCACTCGCTCTCCCCCCACTCGCTCTCCCCCCACTCGCTCTACCCCCACTCGCAATCCCCCCACTCGCTCTCCCCCCACTCGCTCGTCCTCCCACTGCTCGTCCCCCCACTCGCTCGTCCCCCCCACTCGCTCGTCCCCCCACTCGCTCTCTCCCCCACTCGCTCTCCCCCCCCCACTCGCTCTCCCCCCCCACTCGCTCTCCCCCCCACTCGCTCTCCCCCCCACTCGCTCTCCCCCCCACTCGCTCTCCCCCCCCACTCGCTCACGCCCCACTCGCTCTCCCCCCCCACTCGCTCTCCCCCCCCCACTCGCTCTCCCCCCCACTCGCTCACCCCCCCACTCGCTCACCCCCCCCACTCGCTCACCCCCCCCACTCGCTCACCCCCCCCACTCGCTCACCCCCCCACTCGCTCGTCCCCCCACTCGCTCTCTCCCCCACTCGCTCGTCCCCCCACTCGCTCTCTCCCCCACTCGCTCTCCCCCCCCACTCGCTCTCCCCCCCCACTCGTTCTCCCCCCCCACTCGTTCTCCCCCCTACTCGCTCACCCCCCCACTCGCTCTCTCCCTCCACTCGCTCTCCCCCCCACTCGCTCTCCCCCCCACTCGCTCTCCCCCCCACTCGCTCACCCCCCCACTCGCTCACCCCCCCACTCGCTCACCCCCCCACTCGCTCACCCCCCCACTCGCTCACCCCCCCCACTCGCTCACCCCCCCACTCGCTCACCCCCCCACTCGCTCTCCTCCCCCCCCCCACTCGCTCTCCTTCCCCCCCCACTCGCTCTCCCCCCCACTCGCTCTCCCCCCCCACTCGCTCTCCCCCCACTCGCTCACCCACCCCACTCGCTCCCCCCCACTCGCTCTCCCCCCCACTCGCTCTCCCCCCCACTCGCTCTCCCCCCCACTCGCTCTCCCCCCCACTCGCTCTCCCCCCCCACTCGCTCACGCCCCACTCGCTCTCCCCCTCCACTCGCTCTCCCCCCCCACTCGCTCTCCCCCCCCACTCGCTCTCCCCCACTCGCTCTCCCCCCACTCGCTCTCCCCCCCCACTCGCTCTCCCCCCCCACTCGCTCTCCCCCCCCACTCGCTCTCCCCCCCACTCGCTCTCCCCCCCCACTCGCTCTCTCCCCCCATTCGCTCTCCCCCCAACTCGCTCTCCCTCCCAACTCGCTCTCTCCCCCCACTCGCTCTCCTCCCCCACTCGCGGTCCCCCCCACTCGCTCTCCCCCTCACTCGCTCTTCCCGCCCCACTCGCGCTCCCCCCGACTCACTCTTCCCCGCCACCCGCTCTCTCCCCCACTCGCTCTCCCCCCCCCACTCGCTCACGCCCCACTCGCTCTCCCCCCCCACTCGCTCTCCCCCCCCCACTCGCTCTCCCCCCCACTCGCTCTCCCCCCACTCGCTCTCCCCCCACTCGCTCTCCCCCCACTCGCTCTACCCCCACTCGCAATCCCCCCACTCGCTCTCCCCCCACTCGCTCGTCCTCCCACTGCTCGTCCCCCCACTCGCTCGTCCCCCCACTCGCTCGTCCCCCCACTCGCTCTCTCCCCCACTCGCTCTCCCCCCCCCACTCGCTCTCCCCCCCACTCGTTCTCCCCCCCCACTCGTTCTCCCCCCCTACTCGCTCACCCCCCACTCGCTCTCTCCCTCCACTCGCTCTCCCCCCCACTCGCTCACCCCCCCACTCGCTCACCCCCCCACTCGCTCACCCCCCCACTCGCTCACCCCCCCACTCGCTCACCCCCCCACTCGCTCTCCTCCCCCCCCACTCGCTCTCCTTCCCCCCCCACTCGCTCTCCCCCCCACTCGCTCTCCCCCCCCACTCGCTCTCCCCCCACTCGCTCACCCACCCCACTCGCTCCCCGCACTCGCTCTCCCCCCCACTCGCTCTCCCCCCCACTCGCTCTCCCCCCCCACTCGCTCTCCCCCCCACTCGCTCTCCCCCCCACTCGCTCTCCCCTCCCCACTCGCTCCCCGCCCCACTCGCTCTCCCCCCCACTCGCTCTCCCCCCCCACTCGCTCTCCCCCCCACTCGCTCTCCCCCCCACTCGCTCTCCCCCCCCACTCGCTCTCGCCCCCCACTCGTTCTCCCCCCCACTCGCTCTCCCCCCCCACTCGCTCTCCCCCACCCACTCGCTCTCTCCCCCACTCGCTCTCTCCCCCACTCGCTCTCTCCCCCACTCGTTCTCCCCCCACTCGTTCTCCCCCCATCGCTCTCCCCCTATCGCTCTCCCCCCACTCGCTCTCCCCCCACTCGCTCTCCCCCCACTCGCTCTCCCCCCACTCGCTCTCCCCCCACTCGCTCTACCCCCACTCGCAATCCCCCCACTCGCTCTCCCCCCACTCGCTCGTCCTCCCACTGCTCGTCCCCCCACTCGCTCGTCCCCCCACTCGCTCGTCCCCCCACTCGCTCGTCCCCCCACTCGCTCTCTCCCCCACTCGCTCTCCCCCCCCACTCGCTCTCCCCCCCACTCGTTCTCCCCCCCCACTCGTTCTCCCCTCCCACTCGCTCACCCCCCCACTCGCTCTCTTCCTCCACTCGCTCTCCCCCCCACTCGCTCTCCCCCCCACTCGCTCACCCCCCCACTCGCTCACCCCCCCACTCGCTCACCCCCCCACTCGCTCACCCCCCCACTCGCTCACCCCCCCACTCGCTCACCCCCCCACTCGCTCTCCTCCCCCCCCACTCGCTCTCCTTCCCCCCCACTCGCTCTCCCCCCCACTCGCTCTCCCCCCCACTCGCTCTCCCCCCCCACTCGCTCTCCCCCCACTCGCTCACCCACCCCACTCGCTCCCCCCCTCTTGCTCTCCCCCCACTCGCTCTCCCCCCCCACTCGCTCTCCCCCCCACTCGCTCTCCCCCCCACTCGCTCTCCCCCCCACTCGCTCCCGCCCCACTCGCTCTCCCCCCCCCACTCGCTCTCCCCCCCCCCACTCGCTCTCCCCCCACTCGCTCTCCCCCCCCCACTCGCTCCCTCCCCCCATTCGCTCTCCCCCCAACTCGCTCTCCCTCCCAACTCGCTCTCTCCCCCCTCTCGCTCTCCTCCCCCACTCGCGGTCCCCCCCACTCGCTCTCCCCTCACTCGCTCTTCCCGCCCCACTCGCGCTCCCCCCTACTCACTCTTCCCCGCCACCCGCTCTCTCCCCCACTCGCTCTCCCCCCCCACTCGCTCTCCCCCCCACTCGCTCTCCCCCCCCACTCGCTCTCCCCCCCACTCGCTCTCGCCCCCACCCTCGTTCTCCCCCCCCACTCGCTCTCCCCCCCCACTCGCTCTCCCCCCCCACTCGCTCTCTCCCCCACTCGCTCTCTCCCCCACTCGCTCTCTCCCCCCACTCGTCCTCCCCCCCACTCGCTCTCCCCTCACTCGCTCTTCCCGCCCCACTCGCGCTCCCCCCGACTCACTCTTCCCCGCCACCCGCTCTCTCCCCCACTCGCTCTCCCGCCCCACTCGCTCTCCCCCCACTCGCTCTCCCCCCACTCGCTCGTCCCCCCACTCGCTCTCTCCCCCACTCGCTCTACCCCCCCACTCGCTCTCCCCCCCACTTGCTCTCCCCCCCCACTCGTTCTCCCCCCCCCACTCGTTCTCCCCCCTTCTCGCTCTCCCCCCCCACTCGCTCTCCCCCCCACTCGCTCTCCCCCCCACTCGCTCTCCCCCCACTCGCTCTCCCCCCACTCGCTCTCCCCCCCCTCGCTCTCCCCCCCACTCGCTCCCGCCCCACTCGCTCTCCCCCTACTCGCTTTCCCCCCCCACTCGCACTCCCCCCCACTCGCTCTCCCCCCACTCGCTCTCCCCCCCCCACTCGCTCTCCCCGCACTCGCTCTCCCCCCACTCGCTCTCCCCCCACTCGCTCTCCCCCCCCACTCGCTCTCCCCCCCCCACTCGCTCTCCCCCCCTCTCGCTCTCCCCCCCACTCGCTCTCCCCCCCCCACTCGCTCTCCCCCCCCCCCACTCGCTCTCTCCCCCCACTCGCTCTCTCCCCCCCACTCGCTCTCTCCCCCCACTCGCCCTCTCCCCCCACTCGCTCTCTCCCCCCATTCGCTCTCCCCCCCAACTCGCTCTCCCTCTCAACTCGCTCTCTCCCCCCACTCGCTCTCCTCCCCCACTCGCGGTCCCCCCCACTCGCTCTCCCCCTCACTCGCTCTTCCCGCCCCACTCGCGCTCCCCCCGACTCACTCTTCCCCGCCACCCGCTCTCTCCCCCACTCGCTCTCCCCCCCCCCACTCGCTCTCCCCCCCCACTCGCTCTCCCCCCCCACTCGCGCTCCCCCCCCACTCGCTCTCGCCCCCCACTCGTTCTCCCCCCCCACTCGCTCTCCCCCCCCCCATTCGCTCTCCCCCCCCCACTCGCTCTCTCCCCCCACTCGCTCTCTCCCCCACTCGCTCTTCCCCCCACTCGCTCTCCCCTCACTCGCTCTTCCCGCCCCACGCGCGCTCCCCCCGACTCACTCTTCCCCGCCACCCGCTCTCTCCCCCACTCGCTCTCCCGCCCCACTCGCTCTCCCCCCCACTTGTTCTCCCCCCACTTGTTCTCCCCCCACTTGTTCGCCTCCCACTCGTTCTCCCCCCACTCGATCTCCCCCCACTCGTTCTCGCCCCCACTCGTTCTCCCCCCATCGCTCTCCCCCTATCGCTCTCCCCCTATCGCTCTCCCCCTATCGCTCTCCCCCTATCGCTCTCCCCCACTCGCTCTCCCCCCACTCGCTCTCCCCCCACTCGCTCTCCCCCCACTCGCTCTCCCCCCACTCGCTCTCCCCCCACTCGCTCTCCCCCCCACTCGCTCTCCCCCCACTCGCTCTCCCCCCACTCGCTCTACCCCCACTCGCAATCCCCCCACTCGCTCTCCCCCCACTCGCTCGTCCTCCCAGTGCTCGTCCCCCCACTCGCTCGTCCCCCCCACTCGCTCGTCCCCCCACTCGCTCTCTCCCCCACTCGCTCTCCCCCCCCACTCGCTCTCCCCCCCCACTCGCTCTCCCCCCCACTCGCTCTCCCCCCCACTCGCTCTCCCCCCCACTCGCTCTCCCCCCCCACTCGCTCACGCCCCACTCGCTCTCCCCCCCCACTCGCTCTCCCCCCCCCCACTCGCTCTCCCCCCCACTCGCTCACCCCCCCACTCGCTCACCCCCCCACTCGCTCACCCCCCCACTCGCTCACCCCCCCACTCGCTCACCCCCCCACTCGCTCGTCCCCCCACTCGCTCTCTCCCCCACTCGCTCGTCCCCCCACTCGCTCTCCCCCCCCACTCGCTCTCCCCCCCACTCGTTCTCCCCCCCCACTCGTTCTCCCCCCTACTCGCTCACCCCCCCACTCGCTCTCTCCCTCCACTCGCTCTCCCCCCCACTCGCTCTCCCCCCCACTCGCTCTCCCCCCCCACTCGCTCACCCCCCCACTCGCTCACCCCCCCACTCGCTCACCCCCCCACTCGCTCACCCCCCCACTCGCTCACCCCCCCCACTCGCTCACCCCCCCACTCGCTCACCCCCCCACTCGCTCTCCTCCCCCCCCCCACTCGCTCTCCTTCCCCCCCCACTCGCTCTCCCCCCCACTCGCTCTCCCCCCCCACTCGCTCTCCCCCCACTCGCTCACCCACCCCACTCGCTCCCCCCCACTCGCTCTCCCCCCCACTCGCTCTCCCCCCCACTCGCTCTCCCCCCCACTCGCTCTCCCCCCCACTCGCTCTCCCCCCCCACTCGCTCACGCCCCACTCGCTCTCCCCCTCCACTCGCTCTCCCCCCCCCACTCGCTCTCCCCCCCCACTCGCTCTCCCCCACTCGCTCTCCCCCCACTCGCTCTCCCCCCCCACTCGCTCTCCCCCCCCACTCGCTCTCCCCCCCCACTCGCTCTCCCCCCACTCGCTCTCCCCCCCCCACTCGCTCTCTCCCCCCATTCGCTCTCCCCCCAACTCGCTCTCCCTCCCAACTCGCTCTCTCCCCCCACTCGCTCTCCTCCCCCACTCGCGGTCCCCCCCACTCGCTCTCCCCTCACTCGCTCTTCCCGCCCCACTCGCGCTCCCCCCGACTCACTCTTCCCCGCCACCCCGCTCTCTCCCCCACTCGCTCTCCCCCCCCACTCGCTCTCCCCCCCACTCGCTCTCCCCCCCCACTCGTTCTCCCCCCCCACTCGCTCTCCCCCCCCCA
>NW_027309207.1:0-40000 GCF_047496885.1 Scyliorhinus torazame | reverse complement strand
GAGTGAACGGGAAGGGGTTTGTGTCCATTGGGATTGTGTACAGTGGGGGTGAACAGGAAGGGGTTTGGGTCCATTGGGATTGTGTAGAGTGGGAGTGAACGGGAAGGGGTTTGGGTCCATTGGGATTGTGTAGAGTGGGGGTGAACAGGAAGGGGTTTGGGTCCATTGGGATTGTGTACAGTGGGAGTGAACGGGAAGGGGTTTGGGTCCATTGGGATTGTGTAGAGTGGGGGTGAACGGGAAGGGGTTTGTGTCCATTGGGATTGTGTACAGTGGGAGTGAACGGGAAGGGGTTTGGGTCCATTGGGATTGTGTAGAGTGGGAGTGAACGGGAAGGGGTTTGGGTCCATTGGGATTGTGTAGAGTGGGAGTGAACGGGAAGGGGTTTGGGTCCATTGGGATTGTGTAGAGTGGGAGTGAACGGGAAGGGGTTTGGGTCCATTGGGATTGTGTAGACTGGGAGTGAACGGGAAGGGGTTTGGGTCCATTGGGATTGTGTACAGTGGGAGTGAACGGGAAGGGGTTTAGGTCCATTGGGATTGTGTAGACTGGGAGTGAACGGGAAGGGGTTTGGGTCCATTGGGATTGTGCACAGTGGGAGTGAACGGGAAGGGGTTTGGGTCCATTGGGATTGTGTACAGTGGGAGTGAACGGGAAGGGGTCTGGGAAACGCGTTCCTGTTCTCACCTCTTTTATATGCAGGAAGTCCTTCGCGTCAAAGGAGATGGCGGCTCCTTGAACGGGCGAGTCCTCATCGAGTGGACCGCAGTACGTCACATTGGTCCGTACAGCAAACGCGACCGGCTTCGTCTGAGATGGGAACGAGAGAGACATCAGTGCAGCGCCGAGCGAGGGGAAGGGGTAGAGGGAGCAGGCTCTGGCACTGACTACTTGACAAGACACCCACTACCGCAGCCATTCGGGGGTCACAGGACCACATCGCTAAATCAACAGCAATGGACAAATAAATGTAGAGGACCTCCCTCCAGCCCCCTACACCCCTCCCTATCTCTGTAACCTCCCTCCAGCCCCCTACACCCCTCCCTATCTCTGTAACCTCCTCCAGCCCCTACATCCCTCCCTATCTCTGTAACCTCCTCCAGCCCCCTACACCCCTCCCTATCTCTGTAACCTCCTCCAGTCCCCTACACCCTCCTTATCTCTGTAACCTCCCTCCAGCCCCCTACACCCCTCCCTATCTCTGTAACCCCCTCCAGCCCCTACAACCCGTCCTATCTCTGTAACCTCCCTCCAGCCCCCTACACCCCTCCCTATCTCTGTAACCCCCTCCAGCCCCTACAACCCTCCCTATCTCTGTAACCTCCTCCAGCCCCTACACCCCTCCCTATCTCTGTAACCTCCTCCAGCCCCCTACACCCCTCCCTATCTCTGTAACCTCCTCCAGCCCCTACACCCCTCCCTATCTCTGTAACCTCCTCCAGCCCCCTACACCCCTCCCTATCTCTGTAACCTCCTCCAGCCCCCTACACCCCTCCCAATCTCTGTAACCTCCTCCAGCCCCTACACCCCTCCCAATCTCTGGAACCTTCTCCAGCCCCTACACCCCTCCCTATCTCTGTAACCTCCTCCAGTCCCCTACACCCCTCCCAATCTCTGTAACCTCCTCCAGCTCCCTACACCCCTCCCTATCTCTGTAACCTCCTCCAGACCCCTACACCCCTCCCTATCTCTGTAACCTCCTCCAGCCTCCTACACCCCTCCCAATCTCTGTAACCTCCTCCAGCCCCTACACCCCTCCCTATCTCTGTAACCTCCTCCAGCCCCCTACACCCCTCCCTATCTCTGTAACCTCCTCCAGCCCCCTACAACCCTCCCTATCTCTGTAACCTCCTCCAGCCCCTACACCCCTCCCTATCTCTGTAACCTCCTCCAGCCCCCTACACCCCTCCCTATCTCTGTAACCTCCTCCAGTCCCCTACAACCCTCCCTATCTCTGTAACCTCCTCCAGCCCCCTACAACCCTCCCTATCTCTGTAACCTCCTCCAGCCCCTACACCCTCCCTATCACTGTTATCTCCTCCAGTCCCCTACAACCCTCCCTATCTCTGTAACCTCCTCCAGCCCCCTACACCCCTCCCTATCTCTGTAACCTCATCCAGCCCCTACACCCTCCCTATCACTGTAATCTCCTCCAGTCCGCCTACACCCTCCCTATCTCTGTAACCTCCTCCAGCCCCTACAACCCTCCCTATCTCTGTAACCTCCTCCAGCCCCTACACCCCTCCCTATCTCTGTAACCTCCTCCAGCCCCCTACACCCCTCCCTATCTCTGTAACCTCCTCCAGCCCCCTACAACCCTCCCTATCTCTGTAACTTCCTCCAGCCCCGACACCCCTCCCTATCTCTAACCTCCTCCAGCCCCCGACACCCCTCCCTATCTCTGTAACCTCCTCCAGCCCCTACACCCCTCCCTATCTCTGTAACCTCCTCCAGTCCCCTACACCCCTCCCTATCTGTGTAACCTCCTCCAGCCCCCTACACCCCTCCCTATCACTGTAACCTCCTCCAGCTCCTACACCCCTCCCTATCTCTGTAACCTCCTCCAGCCCCCTAAACCCTCCCTATCTCTGTAACCTCCTCCAGCCCCCTACACCCCTCCCTATCTCTGTAACCTCCTCCAGTCCCTACAACCCTCCCTATCTCTGTAACCTCCTCCAGCCCCCCTACGAACCTCCCTATCTCTGTAACATCCTCCTGCCCCCCTACACCCCTCCCTATCTCTGTAACCTCCTCCAGCTCCTACACCCCTCCCTATCTCTGTAACCTCCTCCAGTCCCCAACACCCCTCCCTATCTCTGTAACCTCCTCCAGCCCCCCTACACCCCTCCCTATCTCTGTAACCTCCTCCAGTCCCCTACACCCCTCCCTATCTCTATAACCTCCTCCTGCCCCCTACACCCCTCCCTATCTCTGTAACCTCCTCCTGCCCCCCTACAACCCTCCCTATCTCTGTAACCTCCTCCTGCCCCCCTACACCCCTCCCTATCTCTGTAACCTCCTCCAGCCCCTACACCCCTCCCTATCTCTGTAACCTCCTCCAGTCCCCAACACCCCTCCCTATCTCTGTAACCTCCTCCAGCCCCCCTACACCCCTCCCTATCTCTGTAACCTCCTCCAGCCACCCTACGACCCTCCCTATCTCTGTAACCTCCTCCAGCCCCCCTACGACCCTCCCTATCTCTGTAACCTCCTCCTGCCCCCCTACACCCCTCCCTATCTCTGTAACCTCCTCCAGCCCCATACACCCTCCATATCTCTGTAACCCGGTCCAGCGCCCCTACAACCCTCCCTATCTCTGTAACCTCCTCCTGCCCGCTACACCCCTCCGTATCTCTGTAACCTCCTCCAGCCCCCTACACCCCTCCCTATCTCTGTAACCTCCTCCAGTCCCCTACACCCCTCCCTATCTCTGTAACCTCCTCCAGCCCCCTACACCCCTCCCTATCTCTGTAACCTCCTCCAGCCCCCTACACACCTCCCTATCTCTGTAACCTCTTCCAGCCCCCTACACCCCTCCCTATCTCTGTAACCTCCTCCAGCCCCCTACACACCTCACTATCTCTGTAACCTACTCCAGTCCCCGACACCCCTCCCTATCTCTGTACCCTCCTCCAGCCCCTACACACCTCCCTGTCTCTGTAACCTCCTCCAGCCCCCTACACCCCTCCCTATCTCTGTAACCTTCTCCAGCCCCCTACACCCCTCCCTATCACTGTAACCTCCTCCAGCCCCCTACACACCTCCCTATCTCTGTAACCTCCTCCAGCCCCCTACACCCCTCCCTATCTCTGTAACCTCCTCCAGCCCCCTACACACCTCACTATCTCTGTAACCTCCTCCAGTCCCCGACACCCCTCCCTATCTCTGTACCCTCCTCCAGCCCCCTACACACCTCCCTATCTCTGTAACCTCCTCCAGCCCCCTACACCCCTCCCTATCACTGTAACCTCCTCCAGCCCCCTACACCCCTCCCTATCACTGTAACCTCCTCCAGACCCCTACACCCCTCCCTATCTCTGTAACCTCCTCCAGACCCCTACAACCCTCCCTATCTCTGTAACCTCCAACAGCCCCCTACACCCCTCCCTATCTCTGTAACCTCCTTTAGCCCCCTACACCCCTCCCTATCTCTGTATCCTCCTCCAGCCCCCCTACACCCCTCCTTATCTCTGTAACCTCCTCCAGTCCCTACAACCCTCCCTATCTCTGTAACCTCCTCCAGCCCCCTACACCCCTCCCAATCTCTGTAACCTCCTCCAGCCCCCTACAACCCTCCCTTTCTCTGTAACCTCCTCCAGCCCCCTACAACCCTCCCTATCTCTGTAACCTCCTGCAGCCCCCTACACCCCTCCCTATCTCTGTAACCCGGTCCAGCCCCCTACACCCCTCCCTATCTCTGTAACCTCCTCCAGTCCCCTGCACCCCTCCCTATCTCTGTAACCTCCTCCAGCCCCCTACACACCTCCCTATCTCTGTAACCTCCTCCAGCCCCCTAAACCCCTCCCTATCTCTGTAACCTCCTCCAGCCCCCTACACACCTCACTATCTCTGTAACCTCCTCCAGTCCCCAACACCCCTCCCTATCTCTGTACCCTCCTCCAGCCCCCTACACACCTCCCTATCTCTGTAACCTCCTCCAGCCCCCTACACCCCTCCCTATCTCTGTAACCTCCTCCAGCCCCCTACACCCCTCCCTATCACTGTAACCTCCTCCAGCCCCTACACCCCCCCCTATCTCTGGAACCTCCTCCAGCCCCCTACAACCCTCCCTATCTCTGTAACCTCCTCCAGCCCCCTACACCCCTCCCTATCTCTGTAACCTCCTCCAGCCCCCTACACTCCTCCCTATCTCTGTATCCTCCTCCAGCCCCCCTACACCCCTCCCTATCTCTGTAACCTCCTCCAGTCCCTACAACCCTCCCTATCTCTGTAACCTCCCCCAGCCCCCTACACCCCTCCCAATCTCTGTAACCTCCTCCAGCCCCCTACAACCCTCCCTTTCTCTGTAACTTCCTCCAGCCCCCTACAACCCTCCCTATCTCTGTAACCTCCTGCAGCCCCCTACACCCCTCCCTATCTCTGTAACCCGGTCCAGCCCCCTACACCCCTCCCTATCTCTGTAACCTCCTCCAGTCCCCTGCACCCCTCCCTATCTCTGTAACCTCCTCCAGCCCCCTACACCCCTCCCTATCTCTGTAACCTCCTCCAGCCCCTACACCCCTCCCTATCTCTGTAACCTCCTCCAGCCCCCTACACCCCTCCCTATCTCTGTAACCTCCTCCAGCCCCTACACCCCTCCCTATCTCTGTAACCTCCTCCAGTCCCCTGCACCCCTCCCTATCTCTGTAACCTCCTCCAGCCCCCTACAACCCTCCCTCTCTCTGTAACCTCCTCCAGCCCCCGACACCTCTCCCTATCTCTGTAACCTCCTTCAGCCCCCTACAACCCTCCCTTTCTCTGTAACCTCCTCCAGCCCTCCTACGACCCCTCCCTATCTCTGTAACCTCCTCCAGCCCCCTACACCCCTCCCTATCTCTGTAACCTCCTCCAGTCCCCCTACACCCCTCCCTATCTCTGTAACCTCCTCCAGCCCCCTACACCCCTCCCTATCTCTGTAACCTCCTCCAGTCCCCTACACCCCTCCCTATCTCTGTAACCTCTTCGAACCCCCTACGACCCTCCCTATCTCTGTAACCTCCTCCAGCCCCTTACACCCCTCCCTATCTCTGTAACCTCCTCCAGCCCCCTACACACCTCCCTATCTCTGTAACCTCCTCCAGCCCCCCTACGACCTTCCCTATCTCTGTAACCTCCTCAAGTCCCTACACCCCTCCCTATTTCTGTAACCTCCTCCAGCTCCCGACACCCCTCCCTATCTCTGTAACCTCCTCCAGCCCCCTACACCCCTCCCTATCTCTGTAACCTCCTCCAGCCCCCCTACACCCCTCCCTATCTCTGTAACCTCCTCCAGCCCCCCTACACCCCTCCCTATCTCTGTAACCTCCTCCTGCCCCCCTACACCCCTCCCTATCTCTGTAACCTCCTCCAGCCCCCCTACACCCCTCCCTATCTCTGTAACCTCCTCCAGCCCCCCTCCGACCCTCCCTATCTCTGTAACCTCCTCCAGCCCCCTACACCCCTCCATATCTCTGTAACCCGGTCCAGTCCCCTACAACCCTCCCTATCTCTGTAACCTCCTCCTGCCCGCTGCACCCCTCCCTATCTCTGTAACCTCCTCCTGCCCGCTGCACCCCTCCCTATCTCTGTAACCTCCTCCTGCCCGCTGCACCCCTCCCTATCTCTGTAACCTCCTCCAGCCCCCTACACCCCTCCCTATCTCTGTAACCTCCTCCAGCCCCCTACACCCCTCCCTATCTCTGTAACCTCCTCCAGCCCCCTACACCCCTCCCAATCTCTGTAACCCCGTCCAGCCCCCTACACCCCTCCCTATCTCTGTAACCTCCTCCAGCCCCCTACACTCCTGCCTATCTCTGTGACCTTCTCCAGCCCCCTACACCCCTCCCTATCTCTGTAACCTCCTCCAGCCCCCTACACACCTCCCTATCTCTGTAACCTCCTCCAGTCCCCGACACCCCTCCCTATCTCTGTACCCTCCTCCAGCCCCTTACACACCTCCCTATCTCTGTAACCTCCTCCAGCCCCCTACACCCCTCCCTATCTCTGTAACCTCCTCCAGCCCCCTACACCCCTCCCTATCACTGTAACCTCCTCCAGCCCCTACACCCCTCCCTATCTCTGGAACCTCCTCCAGCCCCCTACAACCCTCCCTATCTCTGTAACCTCCTCCAGCCCCCTACACCCCTCCCTATCTCTGTAACCTCCTCCAGCCCCCTACACTCCTCCCTATCTCTGTATCCTCCTCCAGCCCCCCTACACCCCTCCCTATCTCTGTAACCTCCTCCAGTCCCTACAACCCTCCCTATCTCTGTAACCTCCCCCAGCCCCCTACACCCCTCCCAATCTCTGTAACCTCCTCCAGCCCCCTACAACCCTCCCTTTCTCTGTAACTTCCTCCAGCCCCCTACAACCCTCCCTATCTCTGTAACCTCCTGCAGCCCCCTACACCCCTCCCTATCTCTGTAACCCGGTCCAGCCCCCTACACCCCTCCCTATCTCTGTAACCTCCTCCAGTCCCCTGCACCCCTCCCTATCTCTGTAACCTCCTCCAGCCCCCTACACCCCTCCCTATCTCTGTAACCTCCTACAACCCCCTACAACCCTCCCTCTCTCTGTAACCTCCTCCAGCCCCCGACACCTCTCCCTATCTCTGTAACCTCCTTCAGCCCCCTACAACCCTCCCTTTCTCTGTAACCTCCTCCAGCTTCCTACACCCCTCCCTATCTCTGTAACCTCCTCCAGCCCCCCTCCGACCCTCCCTATCTCTGTAACCTCCTCCAGCCCACCTACAACCCTCCCTATCTCTGTAACCTCCTCCAGCCCCCTACACCCCTCCATATCTCTGTAACCCGGTCCAGTCCCCTACAACCCTCCCTATCTCTGTAACCTCCTCCTGCCCGCTGCACCCCTCCCTATCTCTGTAACCTCCTCCAGCCCCCTACACCCCTCCCTATCTCTGTAACCTCCTCCAGCCCCCTACACCCCTCCCTATCTCTGTAACCTCCTCCAGTCCCCTACACACCTCCCTATCTCTGTAACCTCCTCCAGCCCCCTACACCCCTCCCTATCTCTGTAACCTCCTCCAGCCCCCTACACACCTCAGTATCTCTGTAACCTCCTCCAGCCCCCTACACCCCTCCCTATCTCTGTAACCTCCTCCAGCCCCCTACACCCCTCCCTATCTCTGTAACCTCCTCCAGCCCCTACACCCCTCCCTATCTCTGTAACCTCCTCCAGCCCCCTACACCCCTCCCTATCTCTGTAACCTCCTCCAGTCCCTACACCCCTCCCTATCTCTGTAACCTCCTCCAGTCCCCGACACCCCTCCCTATCTCTGTACCCTCCTCCAGCCCCTTACACACCTCCCTATCTCTGTAACCTCCTACAGCCCCCTACACCCCTCCCTATCTCTGTAACCTCCTCCAGTCCCCCTACACCCCTCCCCATCTCTGTAACCTCCTCCAGCCCCCTACACACCTCACTGTCTCTGTAACCTCCTCCAGTCCCCGACACCCCTCCCTATCTCTGTACCCTCCTCCAGCCCCCTACACACCTCCCTATCTCTGTAACCTCCTCCAGCCCCCTACACCCCTCCCAATCTCTGTAACCCCGTCCAGCCCCCTACACCCCTCCCTATCTCTGTAACCTCCTCCAGCCCCCTACACCCCTGCCTATCTCTGTAACCTCCTCCAGCCCCCTACACCCCTCCCTATCTCTGTAACCTCCTCTAGCCCCCTACACCCCTCCCTATCTCTGTAACCTCCTCCAGCCCCCTACACACCTCCCTATCTCTGTAACCTCCTCCAGTCCCCGAGACCCCTCCCTATCTCTGTACCCTCCTCCAGCCCCTTACACACCTCCCTATCTCTGTAACCTCCTCCAGCCCCCTACACCCCTCCCAATCTCTGTAACCCCCTCCAGCCCCCTACACCTCTCCCTATCTCTGTAACCTCCTCCTGTCCCCGACACCACTCCCTATCTCTGTAACCTCCTCCAGCCCCCTACACACCTCCCTATCTCTGTAACCTCCTCCAGCCCCCTACACCCCTCCCAATCTCTGTAACCTCCTCCAGCCCCCTACACACCTCCCTATCTCTGTAACCTCCTCCAGCCCCCTACACCTCTCCCTATCTCCGTAACCTCCTCCAGCCCCCTACACCTCTCCCTATCTCGGTAACCTCCTCCAGCCCCTACACCCCTCCCTATCTCTGTAACCTCCTCCAGCCCCCTACACCCCTCCCTATCTCTGTAACCTCCTCCAGTCCCTAAAACCCTCCCTACATCTGTAACCTCCTCCATCCCCCTACACCCTCCCTATCTCTGTAACCTCCTCCATCCCCCTACAACCCTCCCTATCTCTGTAACCTCCTCCAGCCCCCTACACCCTCCCTATCCCTGTAACCTCCTCCAGTCCCTACACCCCTCCCTATTTCTGTAACCTCCTCCAGCCCCCCTACGACCCTCCCTATCTCTGTAACCTGGTCCAGCCGCCCTACACCCCTCCCTATCTCTATAACCTCCTCCAGCCCCCTACACCCCTCCCAATCTCTGTAACCTCCTCCAGCCCCCTACAACCCTCCCTTTCTCTGTAACCTCCTCCAGCCCCCTACACCCCTCCCTACCTCTGTAACCCGGTCCACCCCCCTACACCCCTCCCTATCTCTGTAACCTCCTCCAGTCCCCTACACCCCTCCCTATCTCTGTAACCTCCTGCAGCCCCCTACACCCCTCCCTATCTCTGTAACCTCCTCCAGCCCTCCTACGACCCTCCCTATCTCTGTAACCTCCTCCAGCCCCCTACACCCCTCCCTATTTCTGTAACCTCCTCCAGCCCCCGACAACCCTCCCTATCTCTGTAACCTCTTTGAACCCCCTACGACCCTCCCTATCTCTGTTACCTCCTCCAGCCCCCCTACGACCCTCCCTATCTCTGTAACCTCCTCTAGCCCCCCTAGGACCCTCCCTATCTCTGTAACCTCATCCAGCCCCCCTACGACACTCCCTATCTCTGTAACCTCCTGCCCCCTACACCCCTCCCTATCTCTGTAACCTCCTCCAGCCCCCAGACCCCTCCCTATCTCTGTAACCCGGTCCAGTCCCCAACACCCCTCCCTATCTCTGTAACCTCCTCCAGCCCCCCTACACTCCTCCCTCTCTCTGTAACCTCCTCCAGCCCCCCTACGACCTTCCCTATCTCTGTAACCTCCTCAAGTCCCTACACCCCTCCCTATTTCTGTAACCTCCTCCAGCTCCCGACACCCCTCCCTATCTCTGTAACCTCCTCCAGCCCCCGACACCCCTCCCTATCTCTGTAACCTCCTCCAGCCCCCCTACACCCCTCCCTATCTCTGTAACCTCCTCCAGCCCCCCTACACCCCTCCCTATCTCTGTAACCTCCTCCTGCCCCCCTACACCCCTCCCTATCTCTGTAACCTCCTCCAGCCCCCCTACACCCCTCCCTATCTCTGTAACCTCCTCCAGCCCTCCTCCGACCCTCCCTATCTCTGTAACCTCCTCCAGCCCCCTACACCCCTCCATATCTCTGTAACCCGGTCCAGTCCCCTACAACCCTCCCTATCTCTGTAACCTCCTCCTGCCCGCTGCACCCCTCCCTATCTCTGTAACCTCCTCCAGCCCCCTACACCCCTCCCTATCTCTGTAACCTCCTCCAGCCCCCTACACCCCTCCCTATCTCTGTAACCTCCTCCAGTCCCCTACACACCTCCCTATCTCTGTAACCTCCTCCAGCCCCCTACACCCCTCCCTATCTCTGTAACCTCCTCCAGCCCCCTACACACCTCAGTATCTCTGTAACCTCCTCCAGCCCCCTACACCCCTCCCTATCTCTGTAACCTCCTCCAGCCCCCTACACCCCTCCCTATCTCTGTAACCTCCTCCAGCCCCTACACCCCTCCCTATCTCTGTAACCTCCTCCAGCCCCCTACACCCCTCCCTATCTCTGTAACCTCCTCCAGTCCCTACACCCCTCCCTATCTCTGTAACCTCCTCCAGTCCCCGACACCCCTCCCTATCTCTGTACCCTCCTCCAGCCCCTTACACACCTCCCTATCTCTGTAACCTCCTACAGCCCCCTACACCCCTCCCTATCTCTGTAACCTCCTCCAGTCCCCCTACACCCCTCCCCATCTCTGTAACCTCCTCCAGCCCCCTACACACCTCACTGTCTCTGTAACCTCCTCCAGTCCCCGACACCCCTCCCTATCTCTGTACCCTCCTCCAGCCCCCTACACACCTCCCTATCTCTGTAACCTCCTCCAGCCCCCTACACCCCTCCCAATCTCTGTAACCCCGTCCAGCCCCCTACACCCCTCCCTATCTCTGTAACCTCCTCCAGCCCCCTACACCCCTGCCTATCTCTGTAACCTCCTCCAGCCCCCTACACCCCTCCCTATCTCTGTAACCTCCTCTAGCCCCCTACACCCCTCCCTATCTCTGTAACCTCCTCCAGCCCCCTACACACCTCCCTATCTCTGTAACCTCCTCCAGTCCCCGAGACCCCTCCCTATCTCTGTACCCTCCTCCAGCCCCTTACACACCTCCCTATCTCTGTAACCTCCTCCAGCCCCCTACACCCCTCCCAATCTCTGTAACCCCCTCCAGCCCCCTACACCTCTCCCTATCTCTGTAACCTCCTCCTGTCCCCGACACCACTCCCTATCTCTGTAACCTCCTCCAGCCCCCTACACACCTCCCTATCTCTGTAACCTCCTCCAGCCCCCTACACCCCTCCCAATCTCTGTAACCTCCTCCAGCCCCCTACACACCTCCCTATCTCTGTAACCTCCACCAGCCCCCTACACCTCTCCCTATCTCCGTAACCTCCTCCAGCCCCCTACACCTCTCCCTATCTCGGTAACCTCCTCCAGCCCCTACACCCCTCCCTATCTCTGTAACCTCCTCCAGCCCCCTACACCCCTCCCTATCTCTGTAACCTCCTCCAGTCCCTAAAACCCTCCCTACATCTGTAACCTCCTCCATCCCCCTACACCCTCCCTATCTCTGTAACCTCCTCCATCCCCCTACAACCCTCCCTATCTCTGTAACCTCCTCCAGCCCCCTACACCCTCCCTATCCCTGTAACCTCCTCCAGTCCCTACACCCCTCCCTATTTCTGTAACCTCCTCCAGCCCCCCTACGACCCTCCCTATCTCTGTAACCTGGTCCAGCCGCCCTACACCCCTCCCTATCTCTATAACCTCCTCCAGCCCCCTACACCCCTCCCAATCTCTGTAACCTCCTCCAGCCCCCTACAACCCTCCCTTTCTCTGTAACCTCCTCCAGCCCCCTACACCCCTCCCTACCTCTGTAACCCGGTCCACCCCCCTACACCCCTCCCTATCTCTGTAACCTCCTCCAGTCCCCTACACCCCTCCCTATCTCTGTAACCTCCTGCAGCCCCCTACACCCCTCCCTATCTCTGTAACCTCCTCCAGCCCTCCTACGACCCTCCCTATCTCTGTAACCTCCTCCAGCCCCCTACACCCCTCCCTATTTCTGTAACCTCCTCCAGCCCCCGACAACCCTCCCTATCTCTGTAACCTCTTTGAACCCCCTACGACCCTCCCTATCTCTGTTACCTCCTCCAGCCCCCCTACGACCCTCCCTATCTCTGTAACCTCCTCTAGCCCCCCTAGGACCCTCCCTATCTCTGTAACCTCATCCAGCCCCCCTACGACACTCCCTATCTCTGTAACCTCCTGCCCCCTACACCCCTCCCTATCTCTGTAACCTCCTCCAGCCCCCAGACCCCTCCCTATCTCTGTAACCCGGTCCAGTCCCCAACACCCCTCCCTATCTCTGTAACCTCCTCCAGCCCCCCTACACTCCTCCCTCTCTCTGTAACCTCCTCCAGCCCCCCTACGACCTTCCCTATCTCTGTAACCTCCTCAAGTCCCTACACCCCTCCCTATTTCTGTAACCTCCTCCAGCTCCCGACACCCCTCCCTATCTCTGTAACCTCCTCCAGCCCCCGACACCCCTCCCTATCTCTGTAACCTCCTCCAGCCCCCCTACACCCCTCCCTATCTCTGTAACCTCCTCCAGCCCCCCTACACCCCTCCCTATCTCTGTAACCTCCTCCTGCCCCCCTACACCCCTCCCTATCTCTGTAACCTCCTCCAGCCCCCCTACACCCCTCCCTATCTCTGTAACCTCCTCCAGCCCCCCTCCGACCCTCCCTATCTCTGTAACCTCCTCCAGCCCCCTACACCCCTCCATATCTCTGTAACCCGGTCCAGTCCCCTACAACCCTCCCTATCTCTGTAACCTCCTCCTGCCCGCTGCACCCCTCCCTATCTCTGTAACCTCCTCCTGCCCGCTGCACCCCTCCCTATCTCTGTAACCTCCTCCTGCCCGCTGCACCCCTCCCTATCTCTGTAACCTCCTCCAGCCCCCTACACCCCTCCCTATCTCTGTAACCTCCTCCAGCCCCCTACACCCCTCCCTATCTCTGTAACCTCCTCCAGCCCCCTACACCCCTCCCAAACTCTGTAACCCCGTCCAGCCCCCTACACCCCTCCCTATCTCTGTAACCTCCTCCAGCCCCCTACACTCCTGCCTATCTCTGTAACCTTCTCCAGCCCCCTACACCCCTCCCTATCTCTGTAACCTCCTCCAGCCCCCTACACACCTCCCTATCTCTGTAACCTCCTCCAGTCCCCGACACCCCTCCCTATCTCTGTACCCTCCTCCAGCCCCCTACAACCCTCCCTTTCTCTGTAACTTCCTCCAGCCCCCTACAACCCTCCCTATCTCTGTAACCTCCTGCAGCCCCCTACACCCCTCCCTATCTCTGTAACCCGGTCCAGCCCCCTACACCCCTCCCTATCTCTGTAACCTCCTCCAGTCCCCTGCACCCCTCCCTATCTCTGTAACCTCCTCCAGCCCCCTACACCCCTCCCTATCTCTGTAACCTCCTACAACCCCCTACAACCCTCCCTCTCTCTGTAACCTCCTCCAGCCCCCGACACCTCTCCCTATCTCTGTAACCTCCTTCAGCCCCCTACAACCCTCCCTTTCTCTGTAACCTCCTCCAGCTTCCTACACCCCTCCCTATCTCTGTAACCTCCTCCAGCCCCCCTCCGACCCTCCCTATCTCTGTAACCTCCTCCAGCCCACCTACAACCCTCCCTATCTCTGTAACCTCCTCCAGCCCCCTACACCCCTCCATATCTCTGTAACCCGGTCCAGTCCCCTACAACCCTCCCTATCTCTGTAACCTCCTCCTGCCCGCTGCACCCCTCCCTATCTCTGTAACCTCCTCCAGCCCCCTACACCCCTCCCTATCTCTGTAACCTCCTCCAGCCCCCTACACCCCTCCCTATCTCTGTAACCTCCTCCAGTCCCCTACACACCTCCCTATCTCTGTAACCTCCTCCAGCCCCCTACACCCCTCCCTATCTCTGTAACCTCCTCCAGCCCCCTACACACCTCAGTATCTCTGTAACCTCCTCCAGCCCCCTACACCCCTCCCTATCTCTGTAACCTCCTCCAGCCCCCTACACCCCTCCCTATCTCTGTAACCTCCTCCAGCCCCTACACCCCTCCCTATCTCTGTAACCTCCTCCAGCCCCCTACACCCCTCCCTATCTCTGTAACCTCCTCCAGTCCCTACACCCCTCCCTATCTCTGTAACCTCCTCCAGTCCCCGACACCCCTCCCTATCTCTGTACCCTCCTCCAGCCCCTTACACACCTCCCTATCTCTGTAACCTCCTCCAGCCCCCTACACCCCTCCCTATCTCTGTAACCTCCTCCAGTCCCCCTACACCCCTCCCCATCTCTGTAACCTCCTCCAGCCCCCTACACACCTCACTATCTCTGTAACCTCCTCCAGTCCCCGACACCCCTCCCTATCTCTGTACCCTCCTCCAGCCCCCTACACACCTCCCTATCTCTGTAACCTCCTCCAGCCCCCTACACCCCTCCCAATCTCTGTAACCCCGTCCAGCCCCCTACACCCCTCCCTATCTCTGTAACCTCCTCCAGCCCCCTACACCCCTGCCTATCTCTGTAACCTCCTCCAGCCCCCTACACCCCTCCCTATCTCTGTAACCTCCTCCAGCCCCCTACACCCCTCCCTATCTCTGTAACCTCCTCCAGCCCCCTACACACCTCCCTATCTCTGTAACCTCCTCCAGTCCCCGAGACCCCTCCCTATCTCTGTACCCTCCTCCAGCCCCTTACACACCTCCCTATCTCTGTAACCTCCTCCAGCCCCCTACACCCCTCCCAATCTCTGTAACCCCCTCCAGCCCCCTACACCTCTCCCTATCTCTGTAACCTCCTCCAGTCCCCGACACCACTCCCTATCTCTGTAACCTCCTCCAGCCCCCTACACACCTCCCTATCTCTGTAACCTCCTCCAGCCCCCTACACCCCTCCCAATCTCTGTAACCTCCTCCAGCCCCCTACACACCTCCCTATCTCTGTAACCTCCTCCAGCCCCCTACACCTCTCCCTATCTCCGTAACCTCCTCCAGCCCCCTACACCTCTCCCTATCTCGGTAACCTCCTCCAGCCCCTACACCCCTCCCTATCTCTGTAACCTCCTCCAGCCCCCTACACCCCTCCCTATCTCTGTAACCTCCTCCAGTCCCTAAAACCCTCCCTACATCTGTAACCTCCTCCATCCCCCTACACCCTCCCTATCTCTGTAACCTCCTCCATCCCCCTACAACCCTCCCTATCTCTGTAACCTCCTCCAGCCCCCTACACCCTCCCTATCCCTGTAACCTCCTCCAGTCCCTACACCCCTCCGTATTTCTGTAACCTCCTCCAGCCCCCCTACGACCCTCCCTATCTCTGTAACCTGGTCCAGCCCCCCTACACCCCTCCCTATCTCTATAACCTCCTCCAGCCCCCTACACCCCTCCCAATCTCTGTAACCTCCTCCAGCCCCCTACAACCCTCCCTTTCTCTGTAACCTCCTCCAGCCCCCTACACCCCTCCCTACCTCTGTAACCCGGTCCACCCCCCTACACCCCTCCCTATCTCTGTAACCTCCTCCAGTCCCCTACACCCCTCCCTATCTCTGTAACCTCCTGCAGCCCCCTACACCCCTCCCTATCTCTGTAACCTCCTCCAGCCCTCCTACGACCCTCCCTATCTCTGTAACCTCCTCCAGCCCCCTACACCCCTCCCTATTTCTGTAACCTCCTCCAGCCCCCGACAACCCTCCCTATCTCTGTAACCTCTTTGAACCCCCTACGACCCTCCCTATCTCTGTTACCTCCTCCAGCCCCCCTACGACCCTCCCTATCTCTGTAACCTCCTCTAGCCCCCCTAGGACCCTCCCTATCTCTGTAACCTCATCCAGCCCCCCTACGACACTCCCTATCTCTGTAACCTCCTGCCCCCTACACCCCTCCCTATCTCTGTAACCTCCTCCAGCCCCCAGACCCCTCCCTATCTCTGTAACCCGGTCCAGTCCCCAACACCCCTCCCTATCTCTGTAACCTCCTCCAGCCCCCCTACACTCCTCCCTCTCTCTGTAACCTCCTCCAGCCCCCCTACGACACTCCCTATCTCTGTAACCTCCTGCCCCCTACACCCCTCCCTATCTCTGTAACCTCCTCCAGCCCCTACACCCCTCCCTATCTCTGTAACCTCCTCCAGCCCCCTACACCCCTCCCTATCTCTGTAACCTCCTCCAGCCCCCTACACCCCTCCCTATCTCTGTAACCTCCTCCAGCCCCCTACACCCCTCCCTATCTCTGTAACCCGGTCCAGCCCCCCTACAACCCTCCCTATCTCTGTAACCTCCTCCTGCCCCCTACACCCCTCCCTATCTCTGTAACCTCCTCCAGCCCCCTACACCCCTCCCTATCTCTGTAACCTCCTCCAGCCCCCCTACACCCCTCCCTATCTCTGTAACCTCCTCCAGCCCCCCTACACCCCTCCCTATCTTTGTAACCTCCTCCAGCCCCGTACAACCCTCCCTATCTCTGTAACCTCCTCCAGTCCCCTACACCCCTCCCTATCTCTGTAACCTCCTCCAGCCCCCTACACCCTCCCTATCTCTGTAACCTCCTCCAGTCCCCCTACACCCCTCCCTATCTTTGTAACCTCCTCCAGTCCCCTACACCCCTCCCTATCTCTGTAACCTCCTCCAGCCCCCTACAACCCTCCCTATCTCTGTAACCACCTCCAGCCCCCCTACACCACTCCCTATCTTTGTAACCTCCTCCAGCCCCCTGCACCCCTCCCTATCTCTGTAACCTCCTCCAGCACTCTACACCCCTCCCTATCTCTGTAACCTCCTCCAGCCCCCTACACCCCTCCCTATCTCTGTGACCTCCTCCAGCCCCTTACAACCCTCCCTATCTCTGTAACCTCCTCCAGCCCCCTACACCCTCCCTATCTCTGTAACCTCCTCCAGCCCCCTACACCCCTCCCTATCTCTGTAACCTCCTCCAGCCCCCCTACACCCCTCCCTATCTCTGTAACCTCCTCCAGCCCCCCTACACACCTCCCTATCTCTGTAACCTCCTCCTGCCCCCCTACACCCCTCCCTATCTCTGTAACCTCCTCCAGCCCCCCTACACCCCTCCCTATCTCTGTAACCTCCTCCAGCCCCCCTCCGACCCTCCCTATCTCTGTAACCTCCTCCAGCCCCCCTACAACCCTCCCTATCTCTGTAACCTCCTCCAGCCCCCTACGCCCCTCCATATCTCTGTAACCCGGTCCAGTCCCCTACAACCCTCCCTATCTCTGTAACCTCCTCCTGCCCGCTGCACCCCTCCCTATCTCTGTAACCTCCTCCAGCCCCCTACACCCCTCCCTATCTCTGTAACCTCCTCCAGCCCCCTACACCCCTCCCTATCTCTGTAACCTCCTCCAGTCCCCTACACACCTCCCTATCTCTGTAACCTCCTCCAGCCCCCTACACCCCTCCCTATCTCTGTAACCTCCTCCAGCCCCCTACACACCTCAGTATCTCTGTAACCTCCTCCAAACCCCGACACCCCTCCCTATCTCTGTACCCTCCTCCAGCCCCCTACACACCTCCCTATCTCTGTAACCTCCTCCAGCCCCCTACACCCCTCCCAATCTCTGTAACCCCGTCCAGCCCCCTACACCCCTCCCTATCTCTGTAACCTCCTCCAGCCCCCTACACTCCTGCCTATCTCTGTAACCTTCTCCAGCCCCCTACACCCCTCCCTATCTCTGTAACCTCCTCCAGCCCCCTACACCCCTCCCAATCTCTGTAACCCCGTCCAGCCCCCTACACCCCTCCCTATCTCTGTAACCTCCTCCAGCCCCCTACACTCCTGCCTATCTCTGTAACCTTCTCCAGCCCCCTACACCCCTCCCTATCTCTGTAACCTCCTCCAGCCCCCCTCCGACACTCCCTATCTCTGTAACCTCCTCCAGCCCCCCTACAACCCTCCCTATCTCTGTACCCTCCTCCAGCCCCTTACACACCTCCCTATCTCTGTAACCTCCTCCAGCCCCCTACACCCCTCCCTATCTCTGTAACCTCCTCCAGCCCCCTACACACCTCACTATCTCTGTAACCTCCTCCAGTCCCCGACACCCCTCCCTATCTCTGTACCCTCCTCCAGCCCCCTACACACCTCCCTATCTCTGTAACCTCCTCCATCCCCCTACACCCCTCCCTATCTCTGTAACCTCCTCCATCCCCCTACACCCCTCCCTATCTCTGTAACCTCCTCCAGCCCCCTACACCCCTCCCAATCTCTGTAACCCCGTCCAGCCCCCTACACCCCTCCCTATCTCTGTAACCTCCTCCAGCCCCCTACACCCCTGCCTATCTCTGTAACCTTCTCCAGCCCCCTACACCCCTCCCTATCTCTGTAACCTCCTCCAGCCCCCTACACACCTCCCTATCTCTGTAACCTCCTCCAGTCCCCCTACACCCCTCCCTATCTCTGTAACCTCCTCCAGTCCCCCTTACACCCCTCCCTATCTCTGTAACCTCCTCCAGTCCCCTACACCCCTCCCTATCTCTGTAACCTCCTCCAGCCCCCTACACCCCTCCCTATCTCTGTAACCTCCTCCAGTCCCCTACACCCCTCCCTATCTCTGTAACCTCCTGCAGCCCCCTACACCCCTCCCTATCTCTGTAACCTCCTCCAGCCCCCTACACCCCTCCCTATCTCTGTAACCTCCTCCAGTCCCCGACACCCCTCCCTATCTCTGTAACCTCCTCCAGCCCCTACACCCCTCCCTATCTCTGTAACCTCCTCCAGCCCCTTACACACCTCCCTATCTCTGTAACCTCCTCCAGCCCCCTACACCCCTCCCAATCTCTGTAACCCCCTCCAGCCCCCTACACCTCTCCCTATCTCTGTAACCTCCTCCAGTCCCCTACACCCTCCCTATCTCTGTAACCTCCACCAGCCCCCAACACCCCTCCCTATCTCTGTAACCTCCTCCAGCCCCTACACCCCTCCCTATCTCTGTAACCTCCTCCAGCCCCCTACACCTCTCCCTATCTCCGTAACCTCCTCCAGCCCCCTACACCTCTCCCTATCTCGGTAACCTCCTCCAGCCCCTACACCCCTCCCTATCTCTGTAACCTCCTCCAGCCCCCCTACACCCCTCCCTATCTCTGTAACCTCCTCCAGCCCCCCTACACCCCTCCCTATCTTTGTAACCTCCTCCAGCCCCGTACAACCCTCCCTATCTCTGTAACCTCCTCCAGTCCCCTACACCCCTCCCTATCTCTGTAACCTCCTCCAGCCCCCTACACCCTCCCTATCTCTGTAACCTCCTCCAGTCCCCCTACACCCCTCCCTATCTTTGTAACCTCCTCCAGTCCCCTACACCCCTCCCTATCTCTGTAACCTCCTCCAGCCCCCTACAACCCTCCCTATCTCTGTAACCACCTCCAGCCCCCCTACACCACTCCCTATCTTTGTAACCTCCTCCAGTCCCCTACACCCCTCCCTATCTCTGTAACCTCCTCCAGCCCCCTACACCCTCCCTATCTCTGTAACCTCCTCCAGTCCCCCTACACCCCTCCCTATCTTTGTAACCTCCTCCAGTCCCCTACACCCCTCCCTATCTCTGTAACCTCCTCCAGCCCCCTACAACCCTCCCTATCTCTGTAACCACCTCCAGCCCCCCTACACCACTCCCTATCTTTGTAACCTCCTCCAGCCCCCTGCACCCCTCCCTATCTCTGTAACCTCCTCCAGCACTCTACACCCCTCCCTATCTCTGTAACCTCCTCCAGCCCCCTACACCCCTCCCTATCTCTGTGACCTCCTCCAGCCCCTTACAACCCTCCCTATCTCTGTAACCTCCTCCAGCCCCCTACACCCTCCCTATCTCTGTAACCTCCTCCAGCCCCCTACACCCCTCCCTATCTCTGTAACCTCCTCCAGCCCCCCTACACCCCTCCCTATCTCTGTAACCTCCTCCAGCCCCCCTACACACCTCCCTATCTCTGTAACCTCCTCCTGCCCCTCTACACCCCTCCCTATCTCTGTAACCTCCTCCAGCCCCCCTACACCCCTCCCTATCTCTGTAACCTCCTCCAGCCCCCCTCCGACCCTCCCTATCTCTGTAACCTCCTCCAGCCCCCCTACAACCCTCCCTATCTCTGTAACCTCCTCCAGCCCCCTACGCCCCTCCATATCTCTGTAACCCGGTCCAGTCCCCTACAACCCTCCCTATCTCTGTAACCTCCTCCTGCCCGCTGCACCCCTCCCTATCTCTGTAACCTCCTCCAGCCCCCTACACCCCTCCCTATCTCTGTAACCTCCTCCAGCCCCCTACACCCCTCCCTATCTCTGTAACCTCCTCCAGTCCCCTACACACCTCCCTATCTCTATAACCTCCTCCAGCCCCCTACACCCCTCCCTATCTCTGTAACCTCCTCCAGCCCCCTACACACCTCAGTATCTCTGTAACCTCCTCCAAACCCCGACACCCCTCCCTATCTCTGTACCCTCCTCCAGCCCCCTACACACCTCCCTATCTCTGTAACCTCCTCCAGCCCCCTACACCCCTCCCAATCTCTGTAACCCCGTCCAGCCCCCTACACCCCTCCCTATCTCTGTAACCTCCTCCAGCCCCCTACACTCCTGCCTATCTCTGTAACCTTCTCCAGCCCCCTACACCCCTCCCTATCTCTGTAACCTCCTCCAGCCCCCTACACCCCTCCCAATCTCTGTAACCCCGTCCAGCCCCCTACACCCCTCCCTATCTCTGTAACCTCCTCCAGCCCCCTACACTCCTGCCTATCTCTGTAACCTTCTCCAGCCCCCTACACCCCTCCCTATCTCTGTAACCTCCTCCAGCCCCCCTCCGACACTCCCTATCTCTGTAACCTCCTCCAGCCCCCCTACAACCCTCCCTATCTCTGTACCCTCCTCCAGCCCCTTACACACCTCCCTATCTCTGTAACCTCCTCCAGCCCCCTACACCCCTCCCTATCTCTGTAACCTCCTCCAGCCCCCTACACACCTCACTATCTCTGTAACCTCCTCCAGTCCCCGACACCCCTCCCTATCTCTGTACCCTCCTCCAGCCCCCTACACACCTCCCTATCTCTGTAACCTCCTCCATCCCCCTACACCCCTCCCTATCTCTGTAACCTCCTCCATCCCCCTACACCCCTCCCTATCTCTGTAACCTCCTCCAGCCCCCTACACCCCTCCCAATCTCTGTAACCCCGTCCAGCCCCCTACACCCCTCCCTATCTCTGTAACCTCCTCCAGCCCCCTACACCCCTGCCTATCTCTGTAACCTTCTCCAGCCCCCTACACCCCTCCCTATCTCTGTAACCTCCTCCAGCCCCCTACACACCTCCCTATCTCTGTAACCTCCTCCAGTCCCCCTACACCCCTCCCTATCTCTGTAACCTCCTCCAGCCCCCTACACCCCTCCCTATCTCTGTAACCTCCTCCAGTCCCCTACACCCCTCCCTATCTCTGTAACCTCCTGCAGCCCCCTACACCCCTCCCTATCTCTGTAACCTCCTCCAGCCCCCTACACCCCTCCCTATCTCTGTAACCTCCTCCAGTCCCCGACACCCCTCCCTATCTCTGTAACCTCCTCCAGCCCCTACACCCCTCCCTATCTCTGTAACCTCCTCCAGCCCCTTACACACCTCCCTATCTCTGTAACCTCCTCCAGCCCCCTACACCCCTCCCAATCTCTGTAACCCCCTCCAGCCCCCTACACCTCTCCCTATCTCTGTAACCTCCTCCAGTCCCCTACACCCTCCCTATCTCTGTAACCTCCACCAGCCCCCAACACCCCTCCCTATCTCTGTAACCTCCTCCAGCCCCTACACCCCTCCCTATCTCTGTAACCTCCTCCAGCCCCCTACACCTCTCCCTATCTCCGTAACCTCCTCCAGCCCCCTACACCTCTCCCTATCTCGGTAACCTCCTCCAGCCCCTACACCCCTCCCTATCTCTGTAACCTCCTCCAGCCCCCCTACACCCCTCCCTATCTCTGTAACCTCCTCCAGCCCCCCTACACCCCTCCCTATCTTTGTAACCTCCTCCAGCCCCGTACAACCCTCCCTATCTCTGTAACCTCCTCCAGTCCCCTACACCCCTCCCTATCTCTGTAACCTCCTCCAGCCCCCTACACCCTCCCTATCTCTGTAACCTCCTCCAGTCCCCCTACACCCCTCCCTATCTTTGTAACCTCCTCCAGTCCCCTACACCCCTCCCTATCTCTGTAACCTCCTCCAGCCCCCTACAACCCTCCCTATCTCTGTAACCACCTCCAGCCCCCCTACACCACTCCCTATCTTTGTAACCTCCTCCAGCCCCCTGCACCCCTCCCTATCTCTGTAACCTCCTCCAGCACTCTACACCCCTCCCTATCTCTGTAACCTCCTCCAGCCCCCTACACCCCTCCCTATCTCTGTGACCTCCTCCAGCCCCTTACAACCCTCCCTATCTCTGTAACCTCCTCCAGCCCCCTACACCCTCCCTATCTCTGTAACCTCCTCCAGCCCCCTACACCCCTCCCTATCTCTGTAACCTCCTCCAGCCCCCCTACACCCCTCCCTATCTCTGTAACCTCCTCCAGCCCCCCTACACACCTCCCTATCTCTGTAACCTCCTCCTGCCCCCCTACACCCCTCCCTATCTCTGTAACCTCCTCCAGCCCCCCTACACCCCTCCCTATCTCTGTAACCTCCTCCAGCCCCCCTCCGACCCTCCCTATCTCTGTAACCTCCTCCAGCCCCCCTACAACCCTCCCTATCTCTGTAACCTCCTCCAGCCCCCTACGCCCCTCCATATCTCTGTAACCCGGTCCAGTCCCCTACAACCCTCCCTATCTCTGTAACCTCCTCCTGCCCGCTGCACCCCTCCCTATCTCTGTAACCTCCTCCAGCCCCCTACACCCCTCCCTATCTCTGTAACCTCCTCCAGCCCCCTACACCCCTCCCTATCTCTGTAACCTCCTCCAGTCCCCTACACACCTCCCTATCTCTGTAACCTCCTCCAGCCCCCTACACCCCTCCCTATCTCTGTAACCTCCTCCAGCCCCCTACACACCTCAGTATCTCTGTAACCTCCTCCAAACCCCGACACCCCTCCCTATCTCTGTACCCTCCTCCAGCCCCCTACACACCTCCCTATCTCTGTAACCTCCTCCAGCCCCCTACACCCCTCCCAATCTCTGTAACCCCGTCCAGCCCCCTACACCCCTCCCTATCTCTGTAACCTCCTCCAGCCCCCTACACTCCTGCCTATCTCTGTAACCTTCTCCAGCCCCCTACACCCCTCCCTATCTCTGTAACCTCCTCCAGCCCCCTACACCCCTCCCAATCTCTGTAACCCCGTCCAGCCCCCTACACCCCTCCCTATCTCTGTAACCTCCTCCAGCCCCCTACACTCCTGCCTATCTCTGTAACCTTCTCCAGCCCCCTACACCCCTCCCTATCTCTGTAACCTCCTCCAGCCCCCCTCCGACCCTCCCTATCTCTGTAACCTCCTCCAGCCCCCCTACAACCCTCCCTATCTCTGTACCCTCCTCCAGCCCCTTACACACCTCCCTATCTCTGTAACCTCCTCCAGCCCCCTACACCCCTCCCTATCTCTGTAACCTCCTCCAGCCCCCTACACACCTCACTATCTCTGTAACCTCCTCCAGTCCCCGACACCCCTCCCTATCTCTGTACCCTCCTCCAGCCCCCTACACACCTCCCTATCTCTGTAACCTCCTCCATCCCCCTACACCCCTCCCTATCTCTGTAACCTCCTCCATCCCCCTACACCCCTCCCTATCTCTGTAACCTCCTCCAGCCCCCTACACCCCTCCCAATCTCTGTAACCCCGTCCAGCCCCCTACACCCCTCCCTATCTCTGTAACCTCCTCCAGCCCCCTACACCCCTGCCTATCTCTGTAACCTTCTCCAGCCCCCTACACCCCTCCCTATCTCTGTAACCTCCTCCAGCCCCCTACACACCTCCCTATCTCTGTAACCTCCTCCAGTCCCCCTACACCCCTCCCTATCTCTGTAACCTCCTCCAGCCCCCTACACCCCTCCCTATCTCTGTAACCTCCTCCAGTCCCCTACACCCCTCCCTATCTCTGTAACCTCCTGCAGCCCCCTACACCCCTCCCTATCTCTGTAACCTCCTCCAGCCCCCTACACCCCCCCCATCTCTGTAACCTCCTCCAGTCCCCGACACCCCTCCCTATCTCTGTAACCTCCTCCAGCCCCTACACCCCTCCCTATCTCTGTAACCTCCTCCAGCCCCTTACACACCTCCCTATCTCTGTAACCTCCTCCAGCCCCCTACACCCCTCCCAATCTCTGTAACCCCCTCCAGCCCCCTACACCTCTCCCTATCTCTGTAACCTCCTCCAGTCCCCTACACCCTCCCTATCTCTGTAACCTCCACCAGCCCCCAACACCCCTCCCTATCTCTGTAACCTCCTCCAGCCCCTACACCCCTCCCTATCTCTGTAACCTCCTCCAGCCCCCTACACTTCTCCCTATCTCCGTAACCTCCTCCAGCCCCCTACACCTCTCCCTATCTCGGTAACCTCCTCCAGCCCCTACACCCCTCCCTATCTCTGTAACCTCCTCCAGCCCCCTACACCCCTCCCTATCTGTGTAACCTCCTCCAGCACCCGACAACCCTCCCAGTCTCTGTAACCTCCTCCAGCCCCCTACACCCCTCCCTACCTCTGTAACCCGGTCCACCCCCCTACACCCCTCCCTATCTCTGTAACCTCCTCCAGTCCCCTACACCCCTCCCTATCTCTGTAACCTCCTGCAGCCCCCTACACCCCTCCCTATCTCTGTAACCTCCTCCAGCCCTCCTACGACCCTCCCTATCTCTGTAACCTCCTCCAGCCCCCTACACCCCTCCCTATTTCTGTAACCTCCTCCAGCCCCCGACAACCCTCCCTATCTCTGTAACCTTTTTGAACCCCCTAGGACCCTCCCTATCTCTGTAACCTCATCCAGCCCCCCTACGGCCTTCCCTATCTCTGTAACCCGGTCCAGTCCCCAACACCCCTCCCTCTCTCTGTAACCTCCTCCAGCCCCCCTACGACACTCCCTATCTCTGTAACCTCCTGCCCCCTACACCCCTCCCTATCTCTGTAACCTCCTCCAGCCCCTACACCCCTCCCTATCTCTGTAACCTCCTCCAGCCCCCTACACCCCTCCCTATCTCTGTAACCTCCTCCAGCCCCCTACACCCCTCCCTATCTCTGTAACCTCCTCCAGTCCCCTACACCCCTCCCTATCTCTGTAACCTCCTCCATCCCCCTACACCCCTCCCTATCTCTGTAACCTCCTCCAGCCCCCCTACGACCTTCCCTATCTCTGTAACCTCCTCAAGTCCCTACACCCCTCCCTATTTCTGTAACCTCCTCCAGCTCCCGACAACCCTCCCTATCTCTGTAACCTCCTCCAGCCCCCTACACCCCTCCCTATCTCTGTAACCTCCTCCAGTCCCCTACACCCCTCCCTATCTCTGTAACCTCCACCAGCCCCCTACACCCCTCCCTATCTCTGTAACATCCTCCAGCCCCCTACACCCCTCCCTATCTCTGTAACCTCCTCCAGCCCCCTACACCCCTCCCTATCTCTGTTACCTCCTCCAGCCCCCCTACACCCCTCCCTATCTCTGTAACCTCCTCCTGCCCCCCTACACCCCTCCCTATCTCTGTAACCTCCTCCAGCCCCCCTACACCCCTCCCTATCTCTGTAACCTCCTCCAGCCTCCCTCCGACCCTCCCTATCTCTGTAACCTCCTCCAGCCCCCTACACCCCTCCATATCTCTGTAACCCGGTCCAGTCCCCTACAACCCTCCCTATCTCTGTAACCTCCTCCTGCCCGCTGCACCCCTCCCTATCTCTGTAACCTCCTCCTGCCCGCTGCACCCCTCCCTATCTCTGTAACCTCCTCCTGCCCGCTGCACCCCTCCCTATCTCTGTAACCTCCTCCAGCCCCCTACACCCCTCCCTATCTCTGTAACCTCCTCCAGCCCCCTACACCCCTCCCTATCTCTGTAACCTCCTCCAGCCCCCTACACCCCTCCCAATCTCTGTAACCCCGTCCAGCCCCCTACACCCCTCCCTATCTCTGTAACCTCCTCCAGCCCCCTACACTCCTGCCTATCTCTGTAACCTTCTCCAGCCCCCTACACCCCTCCCTATCTCTGTAACCTCCTCCAGCCCCCTACACACCTCCCTATCTCTGTAACCTCCTCCAGTCCCCGACACCCCTCCCTATCTCTGTACCCTCCTCCAGCCCCTTACACACCTCCCTATCTCTGTAACCTCCTCCAGCCCCCTACACCCCTCCCTATCTCTGTAACCTCCTCCAGCCCCCTACACCCCTCCCTATCTCTGGAACCTCCTCCAGCCCCCTACAACCCTCCCTATCTCTGTAACCTCCTCCAGCCCCCTACACCCCTCCCTATCTCTGTAACCTCCTCCAGCCCCCTACACTCCTCCCTATCTCTGTATCCTCCTCCAGCCCCCCTACACCCCTCCCTATCTCTGTAACCTCCTCCAGTCCCTACAACCCTCCCTATCTCTGTAACCTCCCCCAGCCCCCTACACCCCTCCCAATCTCTGTAACCTCCTCCAGCCCCCTACAACCCTCCCTTTCTCTGTAACTTGCTCCAGCCCCCTACAACCCTTCCTATCTCTGTAACCTCCTGCAGCCCCCTACACCCCTTCCTATCTCTGTAACCCGGTCCAGCCCCCTACACCCCTCCCTATCTCTGTAACCTCCTCCAGTCCCCTGCACCCCTCCCTATCTCTGTAACCTCCTCCAGCCCCCTACACCCCTCCCTATCTCTGTAACCTCCTACAACCCCCTACAACCCTCCCTCTCTCTGTAACCTCCTCCAGCCCCCGACACCTCTCCCTATCTCTGTAACCTCCTTCAGCCCCCTACAACCCTCCCTTTCTCTGTAACCTCCTCCAGCTTCCTACACCCCTCCCTATCTCTGTAACCTCCTCCAGCCCCCCTCCGACCCTCCCTATCTCTGTAACCTCCTCCAGCCCACCTACAACCCTCCCTATCTCTGTAACCTCCTCCAGCCCCCTACACCCCTCCATATCTCTGTAACCCGGTCCAGTCCCCTACAACCCTCCCTATCTCTGTAACCTCCTCCTGCCCGCTGCACCCCTCCCTATCTCTGTAACCTCCTCCAGCCCCCTACACCCCTCCCTATCTCTGTAACCTCCTCCAGCCCCCTACACCCCTCCCTATCTCTGTAACCTCCTCCAGTCCCCTACACACCTCCCTATCTCTGTAACCTCCTCCAGCCCCCTACACACCTCAGTATCTCTGTAACCTCCTCCAAACCCCGACACCCCTCCCTATCTCTGTACCCTCCTCCAGCCCCCTACACACCTCCCTATCTCTGTAACCTCCTCCAGCCCCCTACACCCCTCCCAATCTCTGTAACCCCGTCCAGCCCCCTACACCCCTCCCTATCTCTGTAACCTCCTCCAGCCCCCTACACTCCTGCCTATCTCTGTAACCTTCTCCAGCCCCCTACACCCCTCCCTATCTCTGTAACCTCCTCCAGCCCCCTACACACCTCCCTATCTCTGTAACCTCCTCCAGTCCCCGACACCCCTCCCTATCTCTGTACCCTCCTCCAGCCCCTTACACACCTCCCTATCTCTGTAACCTCCTCCAGCCCCCTACACCCCTCCGTATCTCTGTAACCTCCTCCAGCCCCCTACACACCTCACTATCTCTGTAACCTCCTCCAGTCCCCGACACCCCTCCCTATCTCTGTACCCTCCTCCAGCCCCCTACACACCTCCCTATCTCTGTAACCTCCTCCAGCCCCCTACACCCCTCCCAATCACTGTAACCCCGTCCAGCCCCCTACACCCCTCCCTATCTCTGTAACCTCCTCCAGCCCCCTACAACCCTGCCTATCTCTGTAACCTCCTCCAGCCCCCTACACCCCTCCCTATCTCTGTAACCTGCTCCAGCCCCCTACACCCCTCCCTATCTCTGTAACCTCCTCCAGCCCCCTACACACCTCCCTATCTCTGTAACCTCCTCCAGTCCCCGACACCCCTCCCTATCTCTGTACCCTCCTCCAGCCCCTTACACACCTCCCTATCTCTGTAACCTCCTCCAGCCCCCTACACCCCTCCCAATCTCTGTAACCCCCTCCAGCCCCCTACACCTCTCCCTATCTCTGTAACCTCCTCCAGTCCCCGACACCACTCCCTATCTCTGTAACCTCCTCCAGCCCCCTACACACCTCCCTATCTCTGTAACCTCCTCCAGCCCCCTACACCCCTCCCAATCTCTGTAACCTCCTCCAGCCCCCTACACCCCTCCCTATCTCTGTAACCTCCTCCAGTCCCTAAAACCCTCCCTACATCTGTAACCTCCTCCATCCCCCTACACCCTCCCTATCTCTGTAACCTCCTCCATCCCCCTACAACCCTCCCTATCTCTGTAACCTCCTCCAGCCCCCTACACCCTCCGTATCCCTGTAACCTCCTCCAGTCCCTACACCCCTCCCTATTTCTGTAACCTCCTCCAGCCCCCCTACGACCCTCCCTATCTCTGTAACCTGGTCCAGCCCCCCTACACCCCTCCCTATCTCTATAACCTCCTCCAGCCCCCTACACCCCTCCCAATCTCTGTAACCTCCTCCAGCCCCCTACAACCCTCCCTTTCTCTGTAACCTCCTCCAGCCCCCTACACCCCTCCCTACCTCTGTAACCCGGTCCACCCCCCTACACCCCTCCCTATCTCTGTAACCTCCTCCAGTCCCCTACACCCCTCCCTATCTCTGTAACCTCCTCCAGCCCCTACACCCCTCCCTATCTCTGTAACCTCCTCCAGCCCCCTACACCCCTCCCTATCTGTGTAACCTCCTCCAGCACCCGACAACCCTCCCAGTCTCTGTAACCTCCTCCAGCCCCCGACACCCCTCCCTATCTCTGTAACCTCCTCCAGCCCCCTACAACCCTCCCTACATCTGTAACCTCCTCCATCCCCCTACACCCTCCCTATCTCTGTAACCTCCTCCATCCCCCTACAACCCTCCCTATCTCTGTAACCTCCTCCAGTCCCTAAAACCCTCCCTACATCTGTAACCTCCTCCATCCCCCTCCACCCTCCCTATCTCTGTAACCTCCTCCATCCCCCTACAACCCTCCCTATCTCTGTAACCTCCTCCAGCCCCCTACACCCTCCCTATCTCTGTAACCTCCTCCAGTCCCTACACCCCTCCCTATTTCTGTAACCTCCTCCAGCCCCCCTACGACCCTCCCTATCTCTGTAACCTGGTCCAGCCCCCCTACACCCCTCCCTATCTCTATAATCTCCTCCAGCCCCCTACACCCCTCCCAATCTCTGTAACCTCCTCCAGCCCCCTACAACCCTCCCTTTCTCTGTAACCTCCTCCAGCCCCCTACACCCCTCCCTACCTCTGTAACCCGGTCCACCCCCCTACACCCCTCCCTATCTCTGTAACCTCCTCCAGTCCCCTACACCCCTCCCTATCTCTGTAACCTCCTGCAGCCCCCTACACCCCTCCCTATCTCTGTAACCTCCTCCAGCCCTCCTACGACCCTCCCTATCTCTGTAACCTCCTCCAGCCCCCTACACCCCTCCCTATTTCTGTAACCTCCTCCAGCCCCCGACAACCCTCCCTATCTCTGTAACCTCTTTGAACCCCCTACGACCCTCCCTATCTCTGTTACCTCCTCCAGCCCCCCTACGACCCTCCCTATCTCTGTAACCTCCTCCAGCCCCCCTAGGACCCTCCCTATCTCTGTAACCTCATCCAGCCCCCCTACGGCCTTCCCTATCTCTGTAACCCGGTCCAGTCCCCAACACCCCTCCCTCTCTCTGTAACCTCCTCCAGCCCCCCTACGTCACTCCCTATCTCTGTAACCTCCTCCAGTCCCCTACACCCCTCCCTATCTCTGTAACCTCCTCCAGCCCCTACACCCCTCCCTATCTCTGTAACCTCCTCCAGCCCCCTACACCCCTCCCTATCTCTGTAACCTCCTCCAGCCCCCTACACCCCTCCCTATCTCTGTAACCTCCTCCAGTCCCCTACACCCCTCCCTATCTCTGTAACCTCCTCCATCCCCCTACACCCCTCCCTATCTCTGTAACCTCCTCCAGCCCCCCTACGACCTTCCCTATCTCTGTAACCTCCTCAAGTCCCTACACCCCTCCCTATTTCTGTAACCTCCTCCAGCTCCCGACAACCCTCCCTATCTCTGTAACCTCCTCCAGCCCCCTACACCCCTCCCTATCTCTGTAACCTCCTCCAGTCCCCTACACCCCTCCCTATCTCTGTAACCTCCACCAGCCCCCTACACCCCTCCCTATCTCTGTAACATCCTCCAGCCCCCTACACCCCTCCCTATCTCTGTAACCTCCTCCAGCCCCCTACACCCCTCCCTATCTCTGTAACCTCCTCCAGCCCCCCTACACCCCTCCCTATCTCTGTAACCTCCTCCTGCCCCCCTACACCCCTCCCTATCTCTGTAACCTCCTCCAGCCCCCCTACACACCTCCCTATCTCTGTAACCTCCTCCAGCCCCCCTCCGACCCTCCCTATCTCTGTAACCTCCTCCAGCCCCCTACACCCCTCCATATCTCTGTAACCCGGTCCAGTCCCCTACAACCCTCCCTATCTCTGTAACCTCCACCTGCCCGCTGCACCCCTCCCTATCTCTGTAACCTCCTCCTGCCCGCTGCACCCCTCCCTATCTCTGTAACCTCCTCCTGCCCGCTGCACCCCTCCCTATCTCTGTAACCTCCTCCAGCCCCCTACACCCCTCCCTATCTCTGTAACCTCCTCCAGCCCCCTACACCCCTCCCTATCTCTGTAACCTCCTCCAGCCCCCTACACCCCTCCCAATCTCTGTAACCCCGTCCAGCCCCCTACACCCCTCCCTATCTCTGTAACCTCCTCCAGCCCCCTACACTCCTGCCTATCTCTGTAACCTTCTCCAGCCCCCTACACCCCTCCCTATCTCTGTAACCTCCTCCAGCCCCCTACACACCTCCCTATCTCTGTAACCTCCTCCAGTCCCCGACACCCCTCCCTATCTCTGTACCCTCCTCCAGCCCCTTACACACCTCCCTATCTCTGTAACCTCCTCCAGCCCCCTACACCCCTCCCTATCTCTGTAACCTCCTCCAGCCCCCTACACCCCTCCGTATCACTGTAACCTCCTCCAGCCCCTACACCCCTCCCTATCTCTGGAACCTCCTCCAGCCCCCTACAACCCTCCCTATCTCTGTAACCTCCTCCAGGCCCCTACACCCCTCCCTATCTCTGTAACCTCCTCCAGACCCCTACACTCCTCCCTATCTCTGTATCCTCCTCCAGCCCCCCTACACCCCTCCCTATCTCTGTAACCTCCTCCAGTCCCTACAACCCTCCCTATCTCTGTAACCTCCCCCAGCCCCCTACACCCCTCCCAATCTCTGTAACCTCCTCCAGCCCCCTACAACCCTCCCTTTCTCTGTAACTTCCTCCAGCCCCCTACAACCCTCCCTATCTCTGTAACCTCCTGCAGCCCCCTACACCCCTCCCTATCTCTGTAACCCGGTCCAGCCCCCTACACCCCTCCCTATCTCTGTAACCTCCTCCAGTCCCCTGCACCCCTCCCTATCTCTGTAACCTCCTCCAGCCCCCTACACCCCTCCCTATCTCTGTAACCTCCTACAACCCCCTACAACCCTCCCTCTCTCTGTAACCTCCTCCAGCCCCCGACACCTCTCCCTATCTCTGTAACCTCCTTCAGCCCCCTACAACCCTCCCTTTCTCTGTAACCTCCTCCAGCTTCCTACACCCCTCCCTATCTCTGTAACCTCCTCCAGCCCCCCTCCGACCCTCCCTATCTCTGTAACCTCCTCCAGCCCACCTACAACCCTCCCTATCTCTGTAACCTCCTCCAGCCCCCTACACCCCTCCATATCTCTGTAACCCGGTCCAGTCCCCTACAACCCTCCCTATCTCTGTAACCTCCTCCTGCCCGCTGCACCCCTCCCTATCTCTGTAACCTCCTCCAGCCCCCTACACCCCTCCCTATCTCTGTAACCTCCTCCAGCCCCCTACACCCCTCCCTATCTCTGTAACCTCCTCCAGTTCCCTACACACCTCCCTATCTCTGTAACCTCCTCCAGCCCCCTACACCCCTCCCTATCTCTGTAACCTCCTCCAGCCCCCTACACACCTCAGTATCTCTGTAACCTCCTCCAAACCCCGACACCCCTCCCTATCTCTGTACCCTCCTCCAGCCCCCTACACACCTCCCTATCTCTGTAACCTCCTCCAGCCCCCTACACCCCTCCCAATCTCTGTAACCCCGTCCAGCCCCCTACACCCCTCCCTATCTCTGTAACCTCCTCCAGCCCCCTACACCCCTCCCAATCTCTGTAACCCCGTCCAGTCCCCTACACACCTCCCTATCTCTGTACCCTCCTCCAGCCCCCTACACCCCTCCCTATCTCTGTAACCTCCTCCAGCCCCCTACACCCCTCCCTATCTCTGTAACCTTCTCCAGCCCCCTTCACCCCTCCCTATCTCTGTAACCTCCTCCAGCCCCCTACACACCTCCCTATCTCTGTAACCTCCTCCAGTCCCCGACACCCCTCCCTATCTCTGTACCCTCCTCCAGCCCCTTACACACCTCCCTATCTCTGTAACCTCCTCCAGCCCCCTACACCCCTCCCTATCTCTGTAACCTCCTCCAGCCCCCTACACACCTCACTATCTCTGTAACCTCCTCCAGTCCCCGACACCCCTCCCTATCTCTGTACCCTCCTCCAGCCCCCTACACACCTCCCTATCTCTGTAACCTCCTCCAGCCCCCTACACCCCTCCCAATCTCTGTAACCCCGTCCAGCCCCCTACACCCCTCCCTATCTCTGTAACCTCCTCCAGCCCCCTACACCCCTGCCTATCTCTGTAACCTCCTCCAGCCCCCTACACCACTCCCTATCTCTGTAACCTCCTCCAGCCCCCTACACCCCTCCCTATCTCTGTAACCTCCTCCAGCCCCCTACACACCTCCCTATCTCTGTAACCTCCTCCAGTCCCCGACACCCCTCCCTATCTCTGTACCCTCCTCCAGCCCCTTACACACCTCCCTATCTCTGTAACCTCCTCCAGCCCCCTACACCCCTCCCAATCTCTGTAACCCCCTCCAGCCCCCTACACCTCTCCCTATCTCTGTAACCTCCTCCAGTCCCCGACACCACTCCCTATCTCTGTAACCTCCTCCAGCCCCCTACACACCTCCCTATCTCTGTAACCTCCTCCAGCCCCCTACACCCCTCCCAATCTCTGTAACCTCCTCCAGCCCCCTACACACCTCCCTATCTCTGTAACCTCCTCCAGCCCCCTACACCTCTCCCTATCTCCGTAACCTCCTCCAGCCCCCTACACCTCTCCCTATCTCGGTAACCTCCTCCAGCCCCTACACCCCTCCCTATCTCTGTAACCTCCTCCAGCCCCCTACACCCCTCCCTATCTCTGTAACCTCCTCCAGTCCCTAAAACCCTCCCTACATCTGTAACCTCCTCCATCCCCCTACACCCTCCCTATCTCTGTAACCTCCTCCATCCCCCTACAACCCTCCCTATCTCTGTAACCTCCTCCAGCCCCCTACACCCTCCCTATCCCTGTAACCTCCTCCAGTCCCTACACCCCTCCCTATTTCTGTAACCTCCTCCAGCCCCCCTACGACCCTCCCTATCTCTGTAACCTGGTCCAGCCCCCCTACACCCCTCCCTATCTCTATAACCTCCTCCAGCCCCCTACAACCCTCCCTTTCTCTGTAACCTCCTCCAGCCCCCTACACCCCTCCCTACCTCTGTAACCCGGTCCACCCCCCTACACCCCTCCCTATCTCTGTAACCTCCTCCAGTCCCCTACACCCCTCCCTATCTCTGTAACCTCCTGCAGCCCCCTACACCCCTCCCTATCTCTGTAACCTCCTCCAGCCCTCCTACGACCCTCCCTATCTCTGTAACCTCCTCCAGCCCCCTACACCCCTCCCTATTTCTGTAACCTCCTCCAGCCCCCGACAACCCTCCCTATCTCTGTAACCTCTTTGAACCCCCTACGACCCTCCCTATCTCTGTTACCTCCTCCAGCCCCCCTACGACCCTCCCTATCTCTGTAACCTCCTCCAGCCCCCCTAGGACCCTCCCTATCTCTGTAACCTCATCCAGCCCCCCTACGACACTCCCTATCTCTGTAACCTCCTGCCCCCTACACCCCTCCCTATCTCTGTAACCTCCTCCAGCCCCTACACCCCTCCCTATCTCTGTAACCCGGTCCAGTCCCCAACACCCCTCCCTATCTCTGTAACCCGGTCCAGCCCCCCTACAACCCTCCCTATCTCTGTAACCTCCTCCTGCCCCCTACACCCCTCCCTATCTCTGTAACCTCCTCCAGCCCCCTACACCCCTCCCTATCTCTGTAACCTCCTCCAGCCCCCCTACACCCCTCCCTATCTCTGTAACCTCCTCCAGCCCCCCTACACCCCTCCCTATCTTTGTAACCTCCTCCAGCCCCGTACAACCCTCCCTATCTCTGTAACCTCCTCCAGTCCCCTACACCCCTCCCTATCTCTGTAACCTCCTCCAGCCCCCTACACCCTCCCTATCTCTGTAACCTCCTCCAGTCCCCCTACACCCCTCCCTATCTTTGTAACCTCCTCCAGTCCCCTACACCCCTCCCTATCTCTGTAACCTCCTCCAGCCCCCTACAACCCTCCCTATCTCTGTAACCACCTCCAGCCCCCCTACACCACTCCCTATCTTTGTAACCTCCTCCAGCCCCCTGCACCCCTCCCTATCTCTGTAACCTCCTCCAGCACTCTACACCCCTCCCTATCTCTGTGACCTCCTCCAGCCCCCTACACCCCTCCCTATCTCTGTGACCTCCTCCAGCCCCTTACAACCCTCCCTATCTCTGTAACCTCCTCCAGCCCCCAACACCCTCCCTATCTCTGTAACCTCCTCCAGCCCCTTACACCCCTCCCTATCTCTGTAACCTCCTCCAGCCCCCCTACACCCCTCCCTATCTCTGTAACCTCCTCCAGCCCCCCTACACCCCTCCCTATCTCTGTAACCTCCTCCAGCCCCCCTCCGACCCTCCCTATCTCTGTAACCTCCTCCAGCCCCCCTACAACCCTCCCTATCTCTGTAACCTCCTCCAGCCCCCTACGCCCCTCCATATCTCTGTAACCCGGTCCAGTCCCCTACAACCCTCCCTATCTCTGTAACCTCCTCCTGCCCGCTGCACCCCTCCCTATCTCTGTAACCTCCTCCAGCCCCCTACACCCCTCCCTATCTCTGTAACCTCCTCCAGCCCCCTACACCCCTCCCTATCTCTGTAACCTCCTCCAGTCCCCTACACACCTCCCTATCTCTGTAACCTCCTCCAGCCCCCTACACCCCTCCCTATCTCTGTAACCTCCTCCAGCCCCCTACACACCTCAGTATCTCTGTAACCTCCTCCAAACCCCGACACCCCTCCCTATCTCTGTACCCTCCTCCAGCCCCCTACACACCTCCCTATCTCTGTAACCTCCTCCAGCCCCCTACACCCCTCCCAATCTCTGTAACCCCGTCCAGCCCCCTACACCCCTCCCTATCTCTGTAACCTCCTCCAGCCCCCTACACTCCTGCCTATCTCTGTAACCTTCTCCAGCCCCCTACACCCCTCCCTATCTCTGTAACCTCCTCCAGCCCCCTACACACCTCCCTATCTCTGTAACCTCCTCCAGTCCCCGACACCCCTCCCTATCTCTGTACCCTCCTCCAGCCCCTTACACACCTCCCTATCTCTGTAACCTCCTCCAGCCCCCTACACCCCTCCCTATCTCTGTAACCTCCTCCAGCCCCCTACACACCTCACTATCTCTGTAACCTCCTCCAGTCCCCGACACCCCTCCCTATCTCTGTACCCTCCTCCAGCCCCCTACACACCTCCCTATCTCTGTAACCTCCTCCAGCCCCCTACACCCCTCCCAATCTCTGTAACCCCGTCCAGCCCCCTACACCCCTCCCTATCTCTGTAACCTCCTCCAGCCCCCTACACCCCTGCCTATCTCTGTAACCTTCTCCAGCCCCCTACACCCCTCCCTATCTCTGTAACCTCCTCCAGCCCCCTACACACCTCCCTATCTCTGTAACCTCCTCCAGTCCCCGACACCCCTCCCTATCTCTGTAACCTCCTCCAGCCCCTACACCCCTCCCTATCTCTGTAACCTCCTCCAGCCCCTTACACACCTCCCTATCTCTGTAACCTCCTCCAGCCCCCTACACCCCTCCCAATCTCTGTAACCCCCTCCAGCCCCCTACACCTCTCCCTATCTCTGTAACCTCCTCCAGTCCCCGACACCACTCCATATCTCTGTAACCTCCTCCAGCCCCCTACACCCCTCCCTATCTCTGTAACCTCCTTCAGCCCCCTACACCTCTCCCTATCTCCGTAACCTCCTCCAGCCCCCTACACCTCTCCCTATCTCGGTAACCTCCTCCAGCCCCTACACCCCTCCCTATCTCTGTAACCTCCTCCAGCCCCCTACACCCCTCCCTATCTGTGTAACCTCCTCCAGCCCCCTACACCCCTCCCTATCTCTGTAACCTCCTCCAGCCCCTACACCCCTCCCTATCTCTGTAACCTCCTCCAGCACCCGACAACCCTCCCAGTCTCTGTAACCTCCTCCAGCCCCCGACACCCCTCCCTATCTCTGTAACCTCCTCCAGCCCCCTACAACCCTCCCTACATCTGTAACCTCCTCCATCCCCCTACACCCTCCCTATCTCTGTAACCTCCTCCATCCCCCTACAACCCTCCCTATCTCTGTAACCTCCTCCAGTCCCTAAAACCCTCCCTACATCTGTAACCTCCTCCATCCCCTACACCCTCCCTATCTCTGTAACCTCCTCCATCCCCCTACAACCCTCCCTATCTCTGTAACCTCCTCCAGCCCCCTACACCCTCCCTATCTCTGTAACCTCCTCCAGTCCCTACACCCCCTCCCTATTTCTGTAACCTCCTCCAGCCCCCCTACGACCCTCCCTATCTCTGTAACCTGGTCCAGCCCCCCTACACCCCTCCCTATCTCTATAACCTCCTCCAGCCCCCTACACCCCTCCCAATCTCTGTAACCTCCTCCAGCCCCCTACAACCCTCCCTTTCTCTGTAACCTCCTCCAGCCCCCTACACCCCTCCCTACCTCTGTAACCCGGTCCACCCCCCTACACCCCTCCCTATCTCTGTAACCTCCTCCAGTCCCCTACACCCCTCCCTATCTCTGTAACCTCCTGCAGCCCCCCTACGACACTCCCTATCTCTGTAACCTCCTGCCCCCTACACCCCTCCCTATCTCTGTAACCTCCTCCAGCCCCTACACCCCTCCCTATCTCTGTAACCTCCTCCAGCCCCCTACACCCCTCCCTATCTCTGTAACCTCCTCCAGCCCCCTACACCCCTCCCTATCTCTGTAACCTCCTCCAGCCCCCCTACGACACTCCCTATCTCTGTAACCTCCTGCCCCCTACACCCCTCCCTATCTCTGTAACCTCCTCCAGCCCCTACACCCCTCCCTATCTCTGTAACCTCCTCCAGCCCCCTACACCCCTCCCTATCTCTGTAACCTCCTCCAGCCCCCTACACCCCTCCCTATCTCTGTAACCTCCTCCAGCCCCCTACACCCCTCCCTATCTCTGTAACCCGGTCCAGCCCCCCTACAACCCTCCCTATCTCTGTAACCTCCTCCTGCCCCCTACACCCCTCCCTATCTCTGTAACCTCCTCCAGCCCCCCTACAACCCTCCCTATCTCTGTAACCTCCTCCAGTCCCCTACACCCCCTCCCTATCTCGGTAACCTCCTCCAGCCCCCCTACACCCCTCCCTATCTCTGTAACCTCCTCCAGTCCCCCTACACCCCTCCCTATCTCTGTAACCTCCTCCAGTCCCCTACACCCCTCCCTATCTCTGTAACCTCCTCCAGCCCCCTACAACCCTCCCTATGTCTGTAACCACCTCCAGCCCCCCTACACCACTCCCTATCTTTGTAACCTCCTCCAGCCCCCTGCACCCCTCCCTATCTCTGTAACCTCCTCCAGCACTCTACACCCCTCCCTATCTCTGTAACCTCCTCCAGCCCCCTACACCCCTCCCTATCTCTGTGACCTCCTCCAGCCCCCTACAACCCTCCCTATCTCTGTAACCTCCTCCAGCCCCCTACACCCTCCCTATCTCTGTAACCTCCTCCAGTCCCTACACCCCTCCCTATTTCTGTAACCTCCTCCAGCCCCCCTATGACCCTCCCTATCTCTGTAACCTCCTCCAGCCCCCTACACCCCTCCCTATCTCTGTAACCTCCTCCAGCCCCCTACACCCCTCCCTATCTCTATAACCTCCTCCAGCCCCCTACACCCCTCCCCAATCTCTGTAACCTCCTCCAGCCCCCTACAACCCTCCCTTTCTCTGTAACCTCCTCCAGCCCCTTCCACCCCTCCGTATCTCTGTAACCCGGTCCAGCCCCCTACACCCCTCCCTATCTCTGTAACCTCCTCCAGTCCCCTACACCCCTCCCTATCTCTGTAACCTCCTGCAGCCCCCTACACCCCTCCCTATCTCTGTAACCTCCTCCAGCCCTCCTACGACCCTCCCTATCTCTGTAACCTCCTCCAGCCCCCTACACCCCTCCCTATTTCTGTAACCTCCTCCAGCCCCCGACAACCCTCCCGATCTCTGTAACCTCCTCCAGTCCCCTACACCCCTCCCTATCTCTGTAACCTCCTCCAGCCCCTACACCCTCCCTATCTCTGTAACCTCCTCCAGCCCCCTACACCCCTCCCTATCTCTGTAACCTCCTCCAGCCCCCCTACGACCCTCCCTATCTCTGTAACCTCCTCCAGTCCCCCTACACCCCATCCCTATCTCTGTAACCTCCTCCAGTCCCCCTACACCCCTCCCTATCTCTGTAACCTCCTCCTGCCCCCTACATCCCTCCCTATCTCTGTAACCCGGTGCAGCGCTGTAATGTTCTATGTTCTATCGATAAGGGAATAGTGTAGATGGTTTCACAGGTCGGCGCAACATCGAGGGGCCGAAGGGCCTGACCTGCGCCGTAATGCTCGATGTTCTACCTTGGCCTGTTGCAGCTGGTAGAGGGACTGTTGCTCCGCCTCCTGATGCCCCGTCACGGGATTGTGCTCCTCCAGCGAGACGTCCGAGTCTGACGGTCGACTGGGGTACGACCCCCGCCGAGTCCTGAAAGGGGGGGGGGGCAATCGACAATGGTCATACTTTCGACTGCACGGTTCTCTGGATCACTAATCCAGCCACAACTCCACTACGCCAGATTCCCACGTGGCACACGCGCTCGCGCGCCGTCATGCGCGTACACCCTGTAAGGATCCTCCGGTGAATCCTTGTCCGTCCTCCGTTTATCCCTTCTATTTTCTTTTGTTTGGGCTTTCGTCATCTTTGCGCTTGGACAATTACTGGGGACCTACACCCTGAAGGTGGACTTCACCTTCGATTCAGGGGGAAAAAAAGGGAACCCGGCCCCTGGCGGTGACGCGTCCTGATGGACTTGGCTGTCAGCCAACGCCGTACAGGCTGCAGAGGGAGGGGGGGGGGGTGGGGGCTGGGAGGGTACCGTACCTGCTGCTTGACGAAACTGGACGTGGTGTCGGAGGAAGTGCTGCCGTCCGAGCGTTTGAACCTCCCTTTGCGTCTCGGCCCTTTGCTTGAGCCCTGTTCCGTGAGAGAGAGAGAGAGACAGACGGAGATATTTGGTCAGCGAACGGCCTTTACCCGGTAGATTCACCGGCGGCGAACAAAAATGCATTTCAGGCTCCAAC